>NW_009921875.1:80204-112631 GCF_000696875.1 Nestor notabilis
GCAAGTGGAAATGCAAAGGAACACACAAGAGTGGTGTGAGCAGCAGTGACTTCACCGCTTTGTTTCCATTAGCTTCAGTGGCACAGGTCATGGGAATGGAGCTGGGCATCTGAACATCTGGTGGAAGCCAACAGAGGACAGACCTCCATTGAAATCATACATTTAAGAATCATCCTTTCCTTACAGCTTTTGACCAGCATGACCTCAGATCTAACCTTCTTCCATCCATTTATCTCGGCCATTTATCTTACAATGCAAAACACCCAATACTTTTTCTTCTACATGTGATTTTCACAGCTGGATCTTCATGTGGTGATTGCTGTTAAAGATCTTACCCACAGGTTCTGAAGAGATCCCAAGTCTACCCCAGCAGACAGTTGGGTCCTTTGTAACAGACCCCTGTAAGCATCCCAGATATTGGCACAGCAGACTTAGGGAACATATTAAATGTGAACTTGGAATATGTTATGAAACACAAAAGCACAACTGGTCCAAGGAACATGAGACAAACCACTGAAGACAAGTTCATTGCTGTTCATCACACACCTTTCCATCACAACTCTCCATGAATAAGCTCCATGTTCCCAGCTCCCCCCGGGCAGCACCGTTTATGGTCCTCAAGGAGGTTTACAGAGGTGTGGGCATGAATCCCACCTCCATCCTGCACCCACTGCGCCATCAGCACAGCCTTGTTCCTGGCATTTCCATTTAGGAGGGAGACAGGCTGGATCTGTTCAACGCTGTTCAAGCAAGCGGAATGAAATGTAAAACATCAGCACTGGAATCCCGCCTTCCTTTGAGGTTCTGTTGTAACTTGTCAAGGTTTACTTCAAGTATGACAAACGTGACACTCTACAAAGTGTGGATTTGGGTGGTTACTGCAAGAGAGATGCTATTACACGGGAGATGCTTTACTTCATCTGCTGTGAGCCCATTACCGGAGCATCACAAAAATGCAATGGAGATGCCTCCACACACACTTCAGCAAAGCTAAAGCTTAGCCTGGTTTCTTTGCCCTTTATAAAGAGGGCAGAAAGGCTCAGGTATCTCCAAAAGCATAGGGAATGCTTTACTGAGCCCGTTGTTCTCATGGGAGTAGATGAATAACAGTTATTTCCACATGACAGCTATTAGTCATTAGTTAATACCAACAGAGATCAGGCACCAGTTAGCTTACAACACCCATGTCCCATACTGACCAGTTCATCTTCAAAACAGGTTCAACACAGGGTGGACGAGATCTTCACCCAGCATTTAAACACTCCCAAAAAGCACTGAGAATCACCAGAAAACCACATTATTACACTCAAAATTCAAACTAAGAGGAGTTTACTACTCTTTGGTGAGGGCTTACTCCACCTTTAAATCAAAATGTGCTCCTAACAGTCAGCTTTAACTTACAGCCTCATAGCTTTCTCTGTAAGCACAAAGCCAAAAGGCAGCTTGCAGCTTTTCCTAGGGCAAAATAAAGGGCTTATATTCAGATTCTCTGCAAACAGCACAGATCTTAGATCTGGGACAAGCAAAGATATTCAGATGTAGAGGACTTCAGGAGACAAGAGGGGTTAGAGTTGTCTCTTTGGCAGGGGATGCAGCAGCAAAATCTCTCCATGGATGGGAGAACAAGGGACAAACCACTTTAAAACAAGCCACCACTTGGGTACTAGGAGATGGTACTGGGTATCCATCAGGATACTCTGTGCTCCAGCTAATCCCTGTAGCATGTAAATGAAAAGCACCCTTGAAATTCACTTTCATTATACCCAAAACCACAGCCCACAACAGACTGGAACAGTGATTGACTTTGCCATGACAGTATCCATCGCTTTTGAAGTAAGGGCACCAAAACTCAAGCCTTTTTTCGACTGTTTGGATACACTCTATTGCTCTGCAGCATTTTGGTCTCCACCACAAGCACTGGTGAATGATGAATTACGCCAGATTTGTATGAATGGGGCCTATAAGAACCTACCCCCCAAAGTCCTCTGATGGTACCTGTTTGAGAATGACTGATTGTACCTGCATGGCTTTGGCTCCACAGTATTGCCAAGCTCCAGAAACTTGCTTACCCCAGTTTCTACTTTGCAGCTCACTGGTAGTAAAAGCACCATAACTACAGTTTTACAACTCATTTTACTTCATTTCTTGTTAAATGTGTATTTATTAATTTGGCAATGTTTCCTGCTGGGAGTTTGTGCCAATTGTAACTTCCAGTTCTCTCATGAATTCTTTTCCCTTTGAACACGTAAAATTTGAGAGCTGCTTCAGCCAACAATTCTTTCTAATTACTAGTATTTTTTTTAACTATCCAATAAAATCTCCCCCAACTTTTAACATTTCATAGGAAAGACCTTTTTAGACAGAGCAGCACCAATTACACAAGCATTGGGTCTTTAAGAGTGATTGGTGCTCTTGAACCAGCAGATAACCACAAGCTGATGGCAACTAATGGTAACTGTAGTTTTCCACCTCTCAGATTTTGGTGGTAGGAAGGGAAAACATTTGAGAGACCAAGTTGCCGTCAAGAGCATACCTGAAGCTTATTTGAAACCATCTCTATTGCAGCCAGCTCCTCCTCATACACTGGTGCTTGGCTCTTCTTGTTGTCTAAAGCCTCATTTTTACCCCAGCTTCATCAAGTGGTGTCTTACACTAAGTAACCTGGATGGAACAACTACACATCGAGGTGAGACCTAAAATCCTCGTAGCAAAGACTCCATTTTGGCAAGGCTATTAAGCATTAACTAGTTACCTGGTACGTGTATGACCACAAAAAGATAGGGAGTCATTTTGGGTCTTGTTAAATTGCAGGCTTAGCCATGGAAAAGCAGCTTCCAGCGATGAATGTTTCCATATGCCAGTTAATAAGCTTTGAGTATTTCACCCATTAATCTGAGTGAACATCCCCTTATTCATCATCTCCAGCGGGGTCAGTAGCACAGCCATGTGAACTGTGGCTCTGCCCAGCTTCAAGGGCAATTCAAGACTTGGGGGAGCCTCTAAAACCTTGCCATTCCTGAGAAGAATGCTTATAACTGAGGAGGCTATTCAGATACTCCATCCCATGTAATCCAGCATTTCAGCACAAGCTCTGCAGAGCAGGAAGAAAGGCTTCACCTTCAAGAATCACCCCAAATCATTCCCAAACCCACTGAATTCATGGCTAAAGTTCCCCAACAAGCTGCATACAACCTTTGCAAGATAAAGGACAATGAGATGTGTGTACTGAAGAGCTAAAAGAAGGAAAAGGTTTTCTCTCTTTGATAGAAAGTAATGGTTTCCCCAGCAAAAAATACCTGGGTGAAGTGAGAGTAACACAGCTGAGGCACAGGTAATGGCAGCAGCAGCTTCGGGAGCTCCTACAGCTGTGGATCCAAGTGACCTCCCAATCCTTCTGCTTGTTCAATGTGCACCCAAAGTCACAGCCAAGCTGTTCACCACCAATAGAAAACTCCAAAACCACCAACAGGTCAAACCAGTGTGTGATCTGTGTCCAAGCAGTGCAGGTCTAACAAGAAAGGAAACAGGTCGGGTGGAGTTGTGCGGTTTTATTTGAACAAAACCCAGTGTTGGTGCTTTTAATAAAGTCTACATGACACTAAATGCATGTACATTTGTAAGAAGATACCTACTTGTAAAGAAGGTGCAGGATAATATGTACAATCATAGTTAAGTTAAAAAAAATTCACATTTTACATAGATTTACTTGACAGTCCTATGCTTTCATGGGATATAAATGAGTAACCAAAAGAGGTAACAAAAATAAGCCAGATCACAAGGAATTTCAGCTGGAGGACTGCATAATGCACTCAAACTAGTTGACAGAATTTTTGGGTGTCCTAAATCCAATTTGGGATATCTTTTTTTTTTTAATTCTTAGAATTAACAAGTTCAATGAGTATATTGATGTAAACAGGTTTCCAATGGTGCCATTTCCTTCCATAAAAATCCCTATTTGATGCTGTAGGCTGCTCTTCAGCATTTCCAAATCAGAGTAATTACACAGGATGCTTTTTAATACGTGGTAAAATTATCAAACAGAGGGAGATGTGTTCAAAAGACACTTTGAAGCTTCTCAGTCCACTTTCACAACGCTGTAAATCTTACTTACAAACCAGAAGCAGGCAAAAAATCCAATCGTCCCTAAAATGAGAAAGGGGAAATGGTTAGTGCATCTTAGAGTTTGCTTACAGAGAAAGCTAACCAGTACTTCCCAGCAGGACAGAGTACAGCACTGTAACCCAGCTAACTAGCCAGAGAGCAGCACTTGTTCAACTGAACACCACACATTCATCCCTAGTTACTGATTTGGACCTGGGGGGGTTTAGTGTGGAGAAGAGAAGGCTCAGGGGGGATCTTACCGCTCTCTCCAACTGCCTGACAGGAGGATGGAGCCAGGAGGGGGCTGGTCTCTGCTCCCAAGGAACAAGGGATGGGACAAGAGGAAACGGCCTCAAGCTGCCCCAGGGCAGGTTTAGCTGGAGCTGAGGAACAATTCCTTGCCCAGAGGGTGCTCAGGCATTGGAACAGGCTGCCCAGGGCAGGACTGGAGTCACCGTCCCTGCAAGTGTTCACAGCCCTTGTAGCTGAGGCCTCAGTGCCAGGGGTTAGTGGTGGCCTTGGCACTGCTGGGAATGGTTGGACTGGATGAGCTTAAAGGGCTTTCCCAACTTAGTTCATTCTATGGTTCTATGACTTTTAGGACCAGGCTGCTTGATGTACATTTAAACCACTGAATGTGATGCTGCTGTCACCACTACCAGGCACACAAGTGCCATTTAGGAAAGAGACTTTTATAAGTACACAAAGTCAACCCCTACCTGGGTTTTTAGGTCTACATTAGTTCACAGCCACTTATGTGTGTGTATGTTCATAATACAGCCCACTTTGAGCCTTTTACAGCTCTGAAAGCAACAGTTCTTCCAAGTGTTTAACAGATGAGATATATTTTTGTTTTATGATGTTGGTCTAGAACAGCAGATAGATATTTAAGGTATAACTAACACAAGAATGAGATTTACCACTATTTTCTGAGCATGCCATAACTTAATATGGGAACACACTCTAACCTCACAGTATTATCCTCCAATCCTTGTCACTCTGAGTCTTTCTGATGCAAGTGCTCTATAAAACACAGCCTCATAGGAGAACCTGAAGACTTCACACTGTGAGGAAGCATTTCATCTATAAACAGATTTTCACAGGTTTCAGTAACACTGATTTTCAACTTCCCTCCTAAAAAAGTCTGGTTTGGCATCCTTTTTTAACATCCTTCTTTAATTTTCATCAGCAATTTTGCCAATGTAATGGAGCTAGAGTAAGACTATGGTTTCTAACACAGGCATTAAGTCATAATGTTTGTCAGACACCAGATTTGAACCACAAACTTCCAAGCTCAGGAGGGAAAGGCTACACTCTAGCTGGGTCAGGGAAAGTTATCAGTAAACTAGTTTAAATTCAACATTAAAAGCAAGGATTATTGCCCAGAATAATGCCAAAATACATTAAGCAGACTGTCCTGCTCTCCTTGTTTCTTGTAGCTTTATTGTTTAATGAAGAAAAAAGAATTCCAAGCACGAACAGATTGTAAGAAAGCAAATAGAAAAGCACTCTTCACTTGGCTGATACTTCTTATGTACCTTAAAAGCTCTCTGTATCATACTGCTTTCAATCACTGCACAGTGGTAGGTGCTTCAGAATCTTGGATTCTAAACACAATCTACCCAGAAGATCAAAACTCAATTTTGAAAATGGCATTAACTCACAAGTGAAAATGATGTTCCAAAATAGAGGTCACAGTAAAGCAACATGCTTTGACTATATTCAGCAGTTTTTGGTCTCCTAGCATAAAGCGCATGTAATCATGTAGCTATCCCCATTCAACCACACTTCTTATTTCCAGACAGATTAGCTGCACTTTGGGCATGGAAATAAAGCTGTCTGCTTTGGGTGGGCACGTTAGTTGTTAGATTTCACCACACACATGATATTATTGTCACTGCTAGCATTCAGTTCCTATTTACTTATTCATTATGATTCCTTTTGCCATGAGCACACAACACACTGCCACGAAGGAGGTATTAACACTGCCCTTTTTATTTCTGTCACAGCTGCTGACACCTAATAGGCACGAATAGGGAAAAACAAAATACCTGGTGCTAAGTTAAGGGGAACAGATCCAGGTCCCATCTGGGGAACATCCATACAGGAAGAATGCTATTAACACCAACGTGTGTAAAGTTATATTAGCAAACTCCCTCACACCAGGAACTTGTGAAGGACTGAACCCTTATTTTGCAAAGACACTGCTATTAAGGAGTATTTCACAAAGCAAAGTCAGGTGTCCTCTGCTCAAGTCCCCTATCTAGAATAGCTCACATTTTATAGAATCATAGAATGGTTTGGGCGGAAGGGTCCTTAAAGCTCACCCAGTTCCAACCCCTGCCATGGGCAGGGACACCTTGCACTAGACCATGTCACCCAAGGCTCTGTCCAACCTGGCCTTGAACACTGTCAGGGATGGAGCATTTACTACTTCTCTGGGAACCCTGTGCCAGTGTCCCACCACCCTCACAGGGAAGAACTTCTTCCTTATATTTAACCCGAACTTCCCCTGTTTCAGTTTGAACCCATCATCCCTTGTCCTATCACTCCAGCCCCTGATGAAGGTCCCTCCCCATCATCCTTGTAGCCCCCTCAGACCCTTGAAGCTGCTCTGAGGACTCCATGCAGCTTCTCTTCTCCAGGCTGAACTGCCCCGACTTTCTCAGCCTGTCTCCATACAGGAGCTGCTCCAGCCCCTGCTCATCCCTGTGGCCTCCTCTGGACTTGCTCCAACAGCTCCATGTCCTTCTGACATTGAGGACATCAGAACTGCACCCAGTGCTGCAAGTGGGGTCTCACAAGAGCAGAGAGGCAGATCCCCTCCTTCAACCTACTGCTCCTGCTTATTCAGCCCACCCAAAAAAAATCAATCTTCAAACTAAATAGGGAAACTTATCACGGCATTTTACATTAGCAAGGATTTATTACACACTCCATATACCTACTATGCCCATTACCTTCCCAGTGAGCAGCTATTCTGTTAAAGTGTGACCATGTAGTAGCTTCCTTCCTGAACCAGAAATGCAGCACAGTCCTCGCTATTGTGGTTCTAGTAAAACAACAAGACACTGCAAAAATCACAGCAGCCCAGTTTCTTCTTGTACTTTTGGGGCCTCCACATCAAGAACTCCAGGAGCAGCAGCACATCTGAAGCTTTTAATATCATTCCAGCAGCTGCCACACCAATTGCAATTACCCTTTTATATATGAAAGGGATATTTTTAATTCTCCCAATTTGCATCTTGTAAGTGAAATTGAAATTGGCAGGATAGCAACTAACCTATGCTAAACCCCAGGCACACATTAACATATTGCTTTAGTTTAAAAGGAATTAAAACACTTTAGACTACAGTTTGGTGCTTTTTTAAATACATGTATGTTACAGAGGACATCTGGAGGTTGTCTCTTTCACCAGGATTTAAGTAAGGGTTGAGGTGGCAATATACCAACTTCTGTGTTTCAGAGAATCATAGAAACATGGAATAGTTTGGGTTGGAAAGGACCTCAAGATCATCTAGTTCCAACCCCCTGCCATAGGGTGGGATATAGTTAAAGCTTAGCAGAATTAAATCCTCCTCCCTTTTTATCCCCACTTCTTTACAGAACTTTTTTGTTACGCTTTCTTTAGGAGACACAGGTTTAAATAACAAAACAACTGCAGAAATCCAGCAGGAAGTGCCAGTTATTATTAAATATAATTGTTCAAACACATACAGTAATTTTCTTCAGTGCTTTACTATGAACACTGCTTTGTGTCGTATCAACCAGAATTAAAGGTGATAAAGATGAAAGAGGTTCTTCTCACTGCTAAACTGACAAACTTGAAGTCTGATACTAAGACTTACTTTCAATACTTATTTTAGCCACTCTATCTTGACCGCATCGAAGGAGCGAAGTGATGCATTACATGAAGCCAGCACAAAGTAATCAGAGCAGGTTTAAATAATCAGGCAGAAGATGTCAAGAAGTAACAATACAAATTATCCTGCACAGAAAGATCCTCTATTACAAATCTCGGGAATGAATGTAAAGGTTGGTTTTATGAACAACCCATTGTACAGCTGGGCTGGTTCAGCCTGGAGAAGAGAAGGCTCCTGAAGGGGACACCTTAGAGCAGCTCCACTGCCTAAAAGGGCTCCAAGGAAGCCTGGAGAGGGGCTCTGAACAAGGGCCTGTAGGGACAGGACAAGGGGAATGGCTTGAACCTGCCAGAGGGGAGACTGAGATGAGCTCTGGGGCAGAAGCTCTTCCCTGTGAGGGTGCTGAGGCGCTGGCACAGGGTGCCCAGAGAAGCTGTGGCTGCCCCATCCCTGGCAGTGTTCAAGGCCAGGTTGGACACAGGGGCTTGGAGCAACCTGCTCTAGTGGAAGGTGTCCCTGCCCATGGCAGGGGGTTGGAGCTGGAGGAGCTTTAAGGTCCTTTCCAACACAAACCAGTCTGATTTTCTCTAGTTCTACCACTGCAGCACTTCATGATACTAAAGAGAGCAATACATAAAAGATCTGACTTCATGTGTTAAAACTACATCCACAACAGCAGCAGCATGATGAACACCAACATAAAGTGCTCCTGGCTATGTTTAAGGGCCAGTACCCTTCAAGGAGCTTTTAATTTCATCTAACACATGGTAAATCTGGCACAGATTTCTCATCAAATCAACCTTGAAATTACAGTTTGAGTCAAGCGATTATGAACATTTGAGTTATTCTGTAGAAAACACTTAGTCTGCATGAGTCACATCAGGAAAGTTGGACTACTGTTAGTAGCCATCTTTCAAATAGGTTCCTCCACAGATAAGGTCCATTCCTGTCATTAAGAAGTGGTGCTTAATGAGCAGGTAAGACCACCTCCGATAGCACCAGAACTCCACTGTCAACAGTCACTTTTTGCCCAGCACCAACCTGCTTCACTTGCTAATAATGAAAGCTGAAAACATCTTTTATTCTCCCTATGCAATTATCTCTAACTACAGAACTTCTAGAACCACGTATGAAATCCAGAATCAAGATAAAACACCTGATATCAAAGTGAACAAGAAGAGCACTTTGAAAATATAGTGGTTTGAACTCACTGCTAATAGAATATTCAATAAAGGAAAATTAATTATACTACAAATAAATGTAGTTTCAAGTTAGGGAAAAAAATACCTTAAATCTCTTATTGTGATGTGTGAATCACAAACCACAAAAGTAACACAGCCTTAAGTGTCATGAATTGTATTTGATGTTTCAGGTAGTGTTTCTCATTGCAGAAACGGACACCCCACACACACACTCATTTCAGTTTGAACACTGTACTTACCTGTGAAAAGGAAGAAGATCAAGACCATGATCATTGTGTAACCAAAGTATAAAATGGTGCTGGCAGTGCCTGTTATCTGGAGTTTAGAGAAGAAGTAATGAACTGCATAGATGAAGAGATAAACTGCTGTAAAGCTGCTCGTCAAGAATGAGCGCCACCACCAGTGATAATCCTGAAAGAACCAGCAGACCATTCAGTAAGAGATAACACGTAAACAGGTTAAAAACAAACACTGTCTCACCAAATACATTTAATTCTTCAAGATTTGCCTCAAAAAAGAAAGATTCCAACATAGCACATAGCTACTTTTTGCCTTCTCCAAGTCAGCCGTATCGCTTCCACTATGAACATGAAACCATTCTAAGATCAAGGCTGTTGATCCTTGTTTATCTGCTGCAAAGGATGAATTTGGAAGCAAAAGGTGCATTTCATGTCAAATGAGTATTTCATGCTCAGACAAGCATGTCAAAGGCTGACAATCCAATCACATATGGATTGTATATGGGAAGGTATGGGTATTCCCCACATACAGAACATCACAGTATGGGAATACCTCGACTATTTCTAACATCTTCCACCTAAAAGTGGTATCCACATCAAAACTGTACTTTTACCTCTGCACACAGATGGAAGTAGCACAGCAAAACTGTAGCTTCTGAACACGTAATAAGAAGGATTATAAAAACTAGGAAGAGGAATCCAAACATGTAATACATCTGATGAGACCTGAAATAAGAACAAAAGCAAGAGTAATTTCTGGTTGAAGTTCTCAGCTAATTTACAGTGTCCACTGCAGGTGCTGAGCTAACCAAAACAGAAACCCCAGACCCCACACCACTGAGGTAACTTTGTCTACACCACTATCAGCTGATTCCCAGGCAGCTTTCTTTACCCGAGTTGTGCTCTGTAAATATCCATTCATTTAAGCTGGTAGGAATAAAACCACTGCTTTACAGAGCAGTGCTCAAAGTCTTCAGTTCTGCTTCTCCTGAAATTAGTGTCTTTGAGCATTCCCAAAGAACAGTTATGGATAATTTCCTCTAGAGATGTTGATCACTTCAGGTCTCTCTGCTGGGAGGACTTTTAACTTCCCTGACTCCTACATCACCTGTACCCTTCCCTAGTTACATACAGTACCTGCTTCCCTCCTCCTACTGCAGCTAAGTTCTATCAGGTGCCTCTGCATCTCCTCACTACATCCAACCAGATGCTCCTCCATTCCCAGTCTATCCCCAGACCAAGTCTGACCAAACCCAAAAACACTCAGGAAAATAAATGCAAGGGGAACGTATTTGGTTACTTTTAATCTGGTGTCTTTCAGGTAAGAGAAGTAACCAAATCAACTTTATTGACTGATGGTGACAATTACTGCAGCGTAAGATTTGACAGAGGGGGTATCAGCTGCACATTCCCTCATTGCTTCCCTTTCGTGGGATAAATAATGAAAACAATTTGGGAATTCAGTAGTTTCAACTACAAAAGCCCAGAGTACACCCATTTGTCAGCTGATTACCTCTTTCAGCACAACTGTATTACATGGTTTCTACCTTTGTTGAGGACTTATGTGAAAGTCTAACATACCCAATAGATTTCATTCAGGAATTGATGTATAAACCTGTTCTGTAAGAAATCTCAACATAAACAGAGGACACCTTAAAAACCTGGCACCTTCAGGTTAGTATTTTCCACTGAACTACAATATACCAAACTTTGCATGTTTGCACTGTGGAAGTTATGATGGAGTGCACTGGTTTAATTCTCCATGCACTTGCTTAATTAGGTTTTGACTACATTTAGGAGTGGTGTTTGGATGTCTTTGTTTTACAGATCATGGAATCCCAATGTCTTGACTTGATTCTGATTTAACAGCTGAAACTGCTACATATTAGTTTTATAAATCATAATACACACAATGGATTAGGCTCCACCTAATCACAACAGCATGAAACCACACTGGTGCTGTTCAGAGCCAAAAAGAGAAAACAAGGCAACAGGACTTTAACTTCACACTTTGGAGCTGTCAATAAGAACTAGTTTTACAAGTTCTGAGCACAGGGATAAATACGCAGATGCTGGAATTCCACACAAGTCTGCAAGAAGATAAATTAACAAATTGGTTTCTTCCTTACATTAACTGATTTGGGATGTTCAAACTCACGATACTAAACCAGCATAACTAGAACAACAACAGCAAAAAGAGTGATACTCACCAAATGCTGTTCAGAATGAAAAAAAGTTGAATGAAAATACAGCCAAAGGGCAAGATACCCCCCATGATGATACCAGGCAAGGGCTTTGTGAAGAAGGACTGCTCAGGAATTTGGCGAGGGATCTGGTTCGTACGCACTGGATGTTCAATAGGCTTTGGGAGAAATGAATACAGTTAAAAGAGAAGTTGTTACATCATAAATCAGATTACTTTACTTTTCCCCAATACCAGCATCTGAAGATTTGGCAAACATCATTTGATTTTCTTTCCTAAGCCATCACAATGTTACCACCTAAAATAAGCTATAAACTCAATACCATCACTAGGAAAGAACAAATATGGCCCATCCCTGGCAGTGTTCAAGGCCAGGTTGGACACAGGGGCTTGGAGCAACCTGCTCTAGTGGAAGGTGTCCCTGCCTGTGGCAGGGGGTTGGAACTGGATGAGCTTTAAGGTCCCTTCCAACACAAACCAGGCTGGGATTCTATAACTACAAGCATGAACTCATTTTCAAAATAATGACAAAGTGAAACATCATTTTACAACCATAGGGTCACAGATGTTTCAATCCAACCAGATCTTGCATGCTTGAGGATGCGATGATTCAACTCCACAAATGTGTTTCAGTTCTGTGCTCAAAGAGCCCTACCTTCTCTTTGAAGCCAAAATATGCACCAACAAAAGTTAGTGGGACTGAGATTCCAAACCACATAGCTAGGATAGCAACCAAAGTGCCGAAAGGGATGGCAGCTGAGGATCCTTTCACCCACAGGATGAGGTTCATGATGAAGAAATCAGCAAAGACAATGCTGAAAAACAGACCACAAAAAGACAGTAAAATATTCAGGAAGGAATAAATATCAGTCAGTATTAAAAGCCATAATCCAGTTATGAGTCTGCATCAGAACAACTTAGCTTCTTACAACCTTTCATTCCCTAACAGTCCTAGTCACATTAATGTAAAAATGCTTCCAATGCAAGGATCTACAGTAAAGCAGCTATCTCAATACAGACTCTGCACATAAAACCAAAGGTAACAGAAACATTCCATTATAAAAATCCACATAAAGAATGCAAAAATAGAAAATAAATAAACCCCCCTCTCTCTGAATCACCTTTCCTGTTATTGCCAGTCATTTAATTCCTTTATTTAGGTCCTTTAGAGTCAGTAAATGCCCTCTGAAAAAAACACAGTGGTGGCAAAAGCTCTTATTTAGGAAGCCACGTGTCACTGTCACAACAAACATACACCCTGCTGCAGCATCTGTCAGAGCAACACAGGAGCAGAAGGGTGTTTTAAAGAAAGAATCTCTGTATTAGTACCTCGTGGAGTTACACAGTTAAGCAGCCCACACCTTTGGAGAACCCAGACAAAGACTGCAGCAGTCATGACATGTCTCTAGACCTGTTCTTCCCATCACAGTTAAGTGCATCTGCCTCATGTTCTAAACATCCTGGGAAACCACTAGAAAACAACTCTGAGATGCATGATGATGACTTCAATCGTCCCATCCCAAAGAAAGCAGGATGTACTGTTGTACTGGAACAGTTCTGCTTTTTCCACATAAACCCCTGCTTGAATTGCCACTGTTCATGGAGTCAGAGATGCAGCATGGAAAACTCAGCTCGGGAAGAGCCCTTGTCTGGGGTTTTGCTGAAAAAGTGTCCCTGAAGCACAGTTTAAACTGCCCTGAAGTGAACATGCATCCTCCATTGTATTTAAAAAGGAGGGAGGGAGGATTAGAGCAATAGACAGGTTCCTTTTGCCCTAGGAGAGGCCTTATGCTCACCTGAACTGGCTGGGGCAATGGCTAAACAAGCACACCCAAGCGACCCCTGGTGTAAGTGTCTTGTGGAATAAAACGTAACAATCAAAGCCAGTTTAAAAGACCTGCTGATCTTGATAACGTGCCCAAGCTCCTAATACAGACCCCACTTCCCCCCTCCAAATTTAGAGCTACTGCAAATATGAGCTGCCATCAGTCTCCTGGGACTCGAATGGCCTTGGGCTGTTTATGATATTATGCAAATTCATTAAAAAAAGCATAATCAAGACATCTGTTCCTATTCCACCATCCCCAGTCATCGCGCTTCCTCTGTGCAACTTCATTTCTTCGGGAATTTAAGTGATCAGCATGGTATTTCTGCCACTGATAAATATTTTCTTTGCTCTCCCGATAACATCTAAATGACAGCAGGGAGACTGCAGCACGTTTGGTTTAGAAATAAGATTTCCTCATTGGGGCAGGGGGGGGAAATACCTTCACAAATGATTTATAACCTTTTGCTCAACTTTTGCCAAGGGCATTTGTCAAGGTAGAGCTTCATGCACCCAAAGTTGCACCCAAGAAATACAGAAGACTTGCAGAAAAAATTGGTTTCTGCTCCCTTTCTTCCCTGATCTAATTCTCATGGAAGGTCTTGAGAGCTATGAGAAGATGAAAGGTAGGAGAGTTACCACTCTTCCCAAGCAGGACAGTATTTGCCATAGCATGATACACACTACAGCCATATCAGAACTGGACACTACCTACATTTATATAAGATTATATCCAATTGAAGAGAATCTCTGCATCATTCTCACCCACAAGCACAGTAAATACCTACTGTTCAGTATAGCACTATATAGCTATTTATTTAAAAGACACCTAAATTATATATCCTGTGTTCTTTTCAATAAGACGGGTACAAGAAAACACTGATACTATAATTAAGGTAATAGAGGTTCTGCCTAAAAGGCTGTCTCTCTATTTACAGAAAAGCACTACAGACACTCCAAAGTTACCATAAAACCACAGTGTGGCCATACCTATTCCCAGTTAGGACAAGATTACCTGGAACAGACCAAGTGCTGAGGTACCAAACTGGAACTGCCCCATCACTATGCCTAATGCTCTGCTGCAGTGATTCTCACAGGCTGTGGTGCTGCTTTGTGAGGGAGTCCCATCATTCCTCCCAAATGATGCTAAGAAGCTCTGTTGTAGAGTCCTAGTCTCCAAGTCCTCAGAATTCATTTCTCTTTATATTCACAGATAGGCAACACAGAAAAGGAACAACTCGGAGACCAATAAAGACAAAAGGCACAAAAACATGACAGTTCACCCTTTTCCTCTTTCCTTCCCACCTCACATTTATCTATACTTAAGAATAAAAGAACAAGAGGAACAATACTAACCCAGGGCAGAGCAGAGCTGTAAGCAAAACGTTTGTCTTCCACTTTTCACCTCTAAATGCTGAGGGAAAGATAAAAACAAGTTCAAGGCTTTTTGCAAGTGTTTCGCAGTAGGGCAGCAAGAAGCAGGTTTGTTGCCCAAGACACGAGCTCCAGTGTGAGTTTTACATTAAACCCAGCAACTCTGAGTTTACCCTGCTGTGTCACACTGAACATATAGGTACTTACTCTTGTACATTCTAGCAGACACGTAACCAGCTGGAGTTCCCAGTAAGACCCACAGTACAACAGCACAGGTCATCAAAGCACCACGGTTGGCAGGAGAAAGAAAACCAAGGCAAGCTAGGACTAAAGAGACAAAGGATTTAGTCATCCGTGGATGTGTGGCAAACCTCCTCTGTAACACATATCACTGTAAAGGTTTATCCCTGTCACTACCCAACATTTAAATGAGGATAAACTCTCATATATCCCCATCTCATGGCCATAGCCCTGGGCAACATGTCTAGCATGAGGCGTCCCTGCCCATGGCAGTGGCTTGGAACTGGATGATCTTAAGGTCCTTTCCAACCCAAACCATTCCGAGATTTTATGATATACTGTATAGATAACATAATAAAACACCAACTTGTGACAGTTTCCATAACCATATGTACGTGGCAAGCTCTCAATCTCAGTGTTGGGTCACTGTTGTTTCACTGGTGTGCATTCTTGCTCTTATTCCTGCATGGCTGCAGACTGCTGTGTCACAAGTATTAGACAGAAAGTGTTCCAAGAACAAAACAAAGCTTTGATTTCATGTCTTGGAACTTGCATTACTGGATCCTTGGATAATTTACACCATGACAAACTCTTTTTATAAACCAAAACCAAACTTGTAACAGGGAAGCTTCATTTCTGCATCATGAAGAATAAGCCCAGATAGCATGTTTGGAACGACACTGCTTACAGCAGCATTACTGAAGCTATCTAGGTTACTGCTAAGAAACTACATTAGTGTTTTACTAAAGGAAGGAGTTCTTTTCGAAAAGAAGGCTTCTATCATTTAATAATATGGCATCTCTCTTACACTACTACATGACAAACACATCACTTAATAAAGTTACTTACATAAAGTAATAAATGTCATAATGAAGATCTGCGTTCCTTGGCCCAAGAAGACAGACAGTAACATCCCCTTCCTTGGAGGTCTAAACACATCTCCATGGACCAACTTCCAGCCAAATTCCTCTTGGGCATCTTCCTGTATAAAATCAGCAATGTCTTTAGCAAAGACGCATAATGTAGTAGTGAATTAACACAATGCAAAATCCATATTTAAAGTCTGATTAACTTCCAGTTTAGATCTAAAGACAGACTAATTGCATCTGATTCATCACTCCTTGATTTTTATAACCCCCTAATGGTTCAGTGAAAGAAGAAGGCAGGATTTATCAAGAAAATCCTCATCTCTTAAAGCAAGGAAAACCAAAATGTAATTAGCCAAACCGTGTAACATCATTCTAAATTTAAACTAACCCAAAGCATTCCATTTAACTTGGATTACAGCATTTCAATCTAGTTCAAGCATTTATCTTTTCTTGCCTTTTCCAAAGCACAGCAGTCTCAATGACAATAGTGGGACAGAATTAAAAGGCCTCTGTACTCCAGAAGGCAGTTTGCTCCCTACAGTCACTAGGGACAAGTATCAACACTCTTTGTCCCAGTGCCAGAGGTGAATGGATGGATCAGGGACGGAATCCTCAGTCCAGCAGCTCTAAGGAACCTCTAACAAGAGAACTTTCCAACAAAGTCACTCAAAGCAAACACTTCCCTTCACAAAACCAACCAAACACACAACCACAAAGAACCAACCCCTCTAGAAGATCACTCTCTTCCTCACAAAGTTAAGAGATACAGGTTTCGTTCAACAAGGAGAATTGAGGTTCATTCAATGGACTGCTTACCACGAGGAGTACAGCACACAGACAACCAAGGCAAGAAAGAATACAGACCCAACTGGTGAATGACACAGAGCATCTTAACTTGCTTGTATTTGTTGGTTAGATATTACTCTCAGAAGTCTGATATACTAACACAAAACCTAAAAACTATTAAACACAAGAAAGCACTTCGATAAAAACAAAGAAACTCAAGACCCAACTACCTTTGCCTGCAAAGAAAATGCTACCAGATCTCTAGGTGTAATTCCACACATCAGTGCTTTGCCAGTAAAGAAAGGGTTGTCTGGTTAAAGCATAAAGACCACACTTTCCTTCAAGTCTGAACGTGAACTAATTGTGATGATGATGATGAAAAAGTTACTGAGGTAAGACAGAAGGTAGTTGTAAGGAAGGACTGAAAGAACTTAAAGGTTACTATCTGAAGTAAATCTTTATCTGTTTTCAGAATGATGAACACCAAGTAGAAATAAATGCTTAGGATTTTAGTTCCTGACACAAGGAAGCTACACTTCCCATTTACAGCAAAATATCTACAGCAAAGCTAAACAGATACTTTTGAATCTTAGCCAATAGGCTAAAAATTACTCTAAATCTTCAAAGAAATGCAGTAATCTGCACCTTAGCCATTCATTTAGCCTGGTTCTCAAAATATTCTAGCAAAGATTAAGTCCCCTATACTCAAATAGTCATGATCAAGGAGATTTTTTAAGAAAAGAGTTTTACCACTCACTCTTCAAAATGCATTGACATGAATTCTCTTCAATTCAAGTATCTTCTCTTAGTCATAAGATCCTCAAAGTAACCCAAGAACTTCTAAACACTAATGTCTCACTAGATCTGTATCACACTAAAAGCCAGTTGGTATCAGCTGAACATGAAATGTACAGACCAAGACCACCAGCACTGGCTTGCACATTGATCACCAGCATTCCCTAAGTGTGAGATACTAAACTGGTCCCCTGCAGCTTCTTCAGCCCAGGTCCTCTTTTGCACCCCTATTTCACACCTTTAGAATCAGCTCCTTGAACTGTAATAGAGCTTGAAGTCTCACAAACTGGCAGGAAAACAAAGCATGTGGTTTTTTGGAAGTCACACTTATTCCTTCTGTTATCCATCAAAACTAACCAAGCTGCTACATGTCTTGCTCTTTATCACATTAAAAATGGCCAACTAATAAGGACAAGACAGTATAAGATATTGAACATAATTTAATTGAGAGATCAAACAGGAGTTTCTTAAAAACCATCAGCTAAAGGATGTGGAAAAATTCTTCCCCTTTAAATTAGTGTCTGCATTTGCATTAACAAAAGATATTAAATATCAAAACCAAAGAAGAATAAAAGTACTTTCAGATGTTAGTTTCAACTGGAAACATTTTTGTGCATTTTAAAGTATTTCTTTATCCAGATAGCAACAACAATGAGAATTCAAACCTTTGTAGTTTCTGACATTATTTCTCCTCTATGGCTTGCAGATACCACTTTAAGCAATGAGAAGGAATAATCTTTATTCAGCCTTTCACTCGTCTACTGGTCACGTCTTATTAACTCACAGTTATATTCTTTTCCATTAAGGCAGCAAAGCCACTATAGGGACCAAAATTAAAACCCCATCATTTACACACACCCCCAAAGTAGTTCTAACACAGCTAGTGAGGAGAAGTTGTGTTGTAATGTTGCAGCTCATGTGTAATCTCCTAACTGGAGACAAAGTCAACCGTATACACCAAAAGCAGCGTGAGCAGCAGGAGAAAGGAGGTGATCCTGCACCCTCCACTCTGCTCTTGTGAGAACCCACTTGCAGCACTGGGTGCAGTTCTGATGTCCTCAATATCAGAAGGACATGGAGCTGTTGGAGCAAGTCCAGAGGAGGCCACAGGGATGAGCAGGGGCTGGAGCAGCTCCTGTATGGAGACAGGCTGAGAAAGTCGGGGCTGTTCAGCCTGGAGAAGAGAAGCTGCATGGAGACCTCAGAGCAGCTTCCAGGGTCTGAAGGGGGCTACAAGGATGCTGGAGAGGGACCTTCATCAGGGACTGGAGTGATAGGACAAGGGATAATGGGTTCAAACTGAAACAGGGGAAGTTCGGGTTAAATATAAGGAAGAAGTTCTTCCTTGTGAGGGTGGTGGGACACTGGCACAGGGTGCCCAGAGAAGTAGTAAATGCTCCATCCCTGACAGTGTTCAAGGCCAGGTTGGACAGAGCCTTGGGTGACATGGTCTAGTGCAAGGTGTCCCTGCCCATGGCGGTGGGGGTGGAACTAGATGATCTTAATGTCCTTTCCAACCCAAACCAGCCTATGATTCTATGATTCTATAATTGTGTTGTGACTGGAGCCTTCTCTGTGACACTGGGTCCCTCTCTGCCTTTCTCCTTGAACCCAGCAGGTTTCCCATAACATCCAGCAAGACAACTACTGATCCTCACACTACTTTCACTCCATTATCAGCCATTGGTTTAACTTCTGATCCTTTTTTGCCATAATGATACGGTGGGTTTGCTTTGGGGGTCTGTTGCACAGCATCAGACTTCCCCATGAACTTTAGAGTATAGACTTCCCAAACATCACAAGTGCTAGCACACTTGCTTTCTGGACAAGCTATACTACAAGCTACTGGACAAGCTATACTACAAGCTACTCTAAAGAAACACCACCTTAGAACTGGAAAAATGACAGCATCTGAGCTTCCTAATGCAGCTTCATTACAGAGGGGACAATACCTGTCTGCAGTAGTTTTAAGCCTGATCTCCTGAAGAGGGGAAAAACACTTACAAAGATTGATAGTTCAGACTATGAAACCTATTTTTAGACAGAAAATGTGCTGAAGGGGGTAGTAAGTCTTTAATTCTGTGCTACAGATGTCTCTGCAACAGATATAGTGCAGGTCCTTTGCTAAGGCCACATAAAATGACCTAAAATGGGCCTGCATTAACAAGGAATCTCACCTATAATCCCAGGTTGCCAGTCACAGAATCACTCAATGGTTGATGGGAGGGACCTCTGGAGCTCATCTTGTCCAACCCCCCCTGCTCAAGCAGGGCCACCTAAAGCAGGTTACCCAGAACCACGTGCAGATGCTTTTGAACATCTCTAAGGATGGAGACTGCATAAATAATACACTGGCTGCTCAGGTCAGTGTTGTACCACCAGCTACACATCCAGACAGACTCCACAAATGCAAGCACAGGACTCAGAAGAAATTGCCACATCTTGATGGTGAACCAATGCCAGGACGTTTTTGTGTGTCTTGTGGCTGCTGGCATAAGTGAAAGTATTTATCTAATAAAGAGGCCTTCCTTGGTTGAGACCTTGGAACAGACGGATTTACATTTCAAATACTTTCCAAAAGTTTCTGTGAATCACTCCACATACTTCTAAACCCTGAAGTTTGTCCTTGCATACAAGTGCATCAAATGATGCTAGAAAAGTAAGACTGTCACATCTGCCCATATACTCCTGCTGCTAGAAAGATGACATAGCACTAAAGTTATTTTTAACCCCCAGACATATTATCATGTAGCAAATTCTTGGTAGTTCTACATCTCTTCAGACTGTCTTCAAAACTCATTGATAGACACAACTAGTGCCAGAAAAATGTGCTCGTGTAAAGGCTGTAAATCTTACTCACAGAAGAGTCGATCTGGTTGTATCTTGCAATGTCTTTATGAAGAGTCCTCAGAATGATCATAGCCACCATGCCAGATAGGAAGAGAACGATCACAAGGGAATTCATGATACTGTAGATAAAGAAAATGCCAAAACTTTCAACCTGCTTATTAGGTCGAGATATGCACTCCAATTCCTACCACACTGAGGAACAGCCTTAGATGTACTTAAGTCATTCAGACCTTTTAGTATTTTCCCACCCAGAAGATAAACTGTTAGGTACCTTTATGATTTCTTAGGAGACAGAAAAGAGAACAGTATTTCATGATATATTGTTAATTCTCAAGACTTACACATTGCTTTTTGTTATTTTTCCCCTTAGGGAGCTCTGAAATATTCTCCCTAGTGAAACACTACAGCTCTTAAAGCAGACTTTGTCAAGTAGATTTTTATACCTAGTGACCAATGAAATCTACATCATGCCATTTAACTTAATCAGATCAGCCTTTTCAAACGCTCTGTATTGCAAAACATGAACATTTCAACTAAGATTATGTACTTGATAGCATTTGCATGGTACAAAGAGGGAAATTAAGTAAGAGATTTTTCACATCTTTTACTCATTAAAAAGCCCTTCTTTTTACTGTATGCAGCTGCTGAGTACCAAACAGGCAGCACACACACGGATCTCTCACTTGGCAGTTAGAGAAAGCCAGACAGTAACAGTGAGAACATTGCAAAGCAGCAACATCTCCAAAGTTTTACAGAATGGAGATGCTAAAGCAAACCGATGGAAGCTGCTTTCCTTTTGGACACTAATGATGCATTCCTTTGGTGAAATGCAATACTGCAGCTGCTCCCAAGAGATGGAACACTGATAAAAGTGACTTCACAGATGAAAACAAGGTGGTTTTCTTGCCTGAAAACTAACAGACTTTGTTTTACCATGGCACAAGTCATATATGCCTGGAAGCACAAACAAGAAATCTTTGTGCTTCCCTGAAAGGTTACTCACTGAATAAATGTAAATCTTACCTAAACCACTGAATGTTTGTATGTGGCATGGACTCCAAAATGTAGTCCCATCTGGAAGCCCACTTAATATTATTCTTTTCCTACAAAGAAATTAAATAGCAATTAATAGAAAGAAGTTTGTTGCAGTCTGAGAAAGGATACACACATCAAATCTCTTCCACAAACTTTCCATTCAGCATAAACATCTAAGCTTGCTATGAGCCCTGTTTGTTAGACCTCCCTCTTGAGCCTCCCAACGAATATCTTGTTTATTGAAATTTCCTATCCACATTTTCTACCTTCATCTGAGGCTTCGCTAAGCCTCATGTTTGCACGATTCAGTATGTAGCTGCTTGCAGCTCCCGAATGCATGCTGAAAAACAATCATGCCACCACAAGAAGATAGTCCCAGCATAGCACAGCTGAAGTTGAAACATAAGCTTTGTTAAATACACTCTATTTGTTTCTATGTATGTTCTTATATGTATTTTATATACGTATACTCTACATATGTTTATAGATATGTATTTGTTTCTTTATGTTTTAAATACACTCTGTATGTTTCTAGTTTCCCCTGGTATTTTTCTCTTATCTATGATGTATTTAGCACAGGTTTCCTCACTCCCTGCCACAATGCTGTCTGATACACACTATTTTCCACTCTGATTCCTGGCAGACAATTTTTATTTCCACTTATCCCTGTGAAGAATTTAAGAAGAAAACATTCAGCAACTTTGACCTTCAAAAGATCCTTCCGTTCTCTCCTACCTTCTCCCCTAAAGCCTTCATGTGGGAGCTGGACAAACGATGGTTCTTTCTGACCTCAAGCCTTGCTCCTTACAGCATGTCCCATGGGATGTATGCCCACTGTCCTGCTACCGTATTCTGTCTCCTGTATGGCATGAAGTTCTGATGAACTCCTTCATTTATTTACCTGCTGGTAAGTTTGTACAGTCTAAAATGTTGAGCCTGGAGAAGAGAAGCCATGTGGAGACCTCAGAGCAGCTTCCAGTGTCTGAAGGGAGCTACAAGCATGCTGGACAGGGAGTCTGCATCAGGGACTGTAGTGATAGGACATTCAATTCTATGCTCTGTGTTGGTGCAGCTCTTGACTGTTACAAGGTGGCTGAAATTGCTCCAAGTTGCTCTTTACCAGCCCAGTTTTATCAGTGGTTCACAGATCGCTGGCACAGAATTTCACAAGTGTGGTTCTGAAGTTTGCAACTTGAGGACTGAACTGCTCACAGGATTACACTTGTGTACTAAACATTAGTACATTACATTTGTGTATTCAAGCTTAGTGAAACTGATGTTCTCTTATTAAAAACACTTCTTACTGATAAAAACTCTCCTTTTAAGTTATTTGGAGGCTACTATTAAAAAGTAAACCATATCACATATTATTTCAAATCAAGGCTAACAGATAACCAAGAAAGAAGCAGTTTTGAGGAGCCTGGTGACCAAGAAGTGCTGGGAATGCCTGACCCACAGCAGCTAAGCCCTACCTGCTCTGTGCCTAAGAACACGCAGCCCAGATGTGGAACACATTGCAGGAATAACCAAAGTTAAACTGCAACTTATCATCAAGATTTAAACACAAATGTTAACAGATAGGAGGCTCATTCATGTAGTAAGATTAGGATGACTGGGTGTCACAAGGGGAAAGTAACAGGATATAGAGCCTTGCACCTCAGGGTCATTGGTTCAACTCAAATTCAGTTTGGTAGAATAAAAGCTGTTACTATATGATATGCCTATATGCTTGATGCCTATAGAAAGCAAGCTGGTGGTCTCAAGTAAATCCTGTAAGATTGGTGTCTTACATCAGAAAAACAACCAGGCTTTTGGGACACACTGGAACCAAAAGACCAAAGTTTGAAGTAGCCTGAATCAAACGATTCTCACCCCAACAGGAGGCTCACTTTCCATGCTGGGGTAAAGACCCAGCTGTAAGAAAGCCCAACTTCCTCCTAACAGACTGAACAAAGCATTAGAGTGCTAGTAAACATTAGAGTATTAAGTCTAAAAGATAAAGGGCCACCTACTCCAAAAGACAGTGAAGAAACACAAAATGAGATGAGACCTGCAACTTCACTAGAAGAAAAATATGCTAATACCAATATTTAACACAAAAGTGCCTACAAGTATAATACAAACATCTCTTCTACACGAGATTCTCAGTACCCTGACTGAACTCTGACAACACAGAGCACACCTCATGGAAGACAACTACTATAGTTATTCAATCTACTACCTTTCTATTAGTAATAAAACAGGGTGGGGAGTCTTTATTTACACATCTCAAATGTCACTTAAACTACAGCAATGGAAAAGTAACAGGTTTGAGGAAAACTGCCTCACAAGACCTTCCTTATGGAATTTACACTGCTTTAATCCAGTTATGGCTATTAGCAAATTATCCAGTTGTTCTGATGTCATTCTTTTGGGGAATTACATATTAACGTAACAGATTCAATACTTACTTCAAATGTCACAGAGTAAGTGTAGATCAGATTCAGTTTGTTGGTGAACTCTCCAGGAATCTCCATAGGTGGACCTTCACAACTTAAGTTGTTCTCATCTGTATGTTTGTAGCTAAAGGTGGGGGGGAATAAAAAGTTAAATATAATTGTGTATGTTTTACAATATACGTTTTCCTTAAATCTTTTCTAAGGTAATTCAAACAAGTATTTCTTTAAAAACCAAACAAATGGAGAGCGGTGTATCCTATTTTGTACCAGCTATTCAACTTCATTGAGAACCTGCTTTTCTGTTCTACCAACAAACCTGAAGATCTTAGAATGTATTTTTCTTAATATTTATGTTTGCAGCTTGAGATAACATTAGAATAAAGTCAGGTGTATAATTAGGTATCATTAGTCAAAACTTCTGTGACAGTCTTAAAGCCAGAACTGAACACTGCTTCTCACAAGCACTTGTAGCGAGAGCTAAGACCTCCATAGGAAGCATCCTTTGGATCTTGGATCACAATCCCACACTCAGTTAGTATCTGTTCACACTTCAAGGCAGTTGAGGAAATTATAGGCAAAGCTGTTTGCTAAGCATGTGGGAGACAAGCTCTAAAGGGCATCAGATGAGGTTTCACCCTACCCACTTTTCTGTCATGATCAGAATGAAGTCCTAGTCCTAACCTCAAATGCTGCTTGGTTAACCAGGCTGTGAAGTTGGGAGATCTTCACCTGGCAAGATGGTAAGCTGACCACAAAATCCCTCTCTCTGCCACCATATCTCTCTTCAAGACTGCAAGAAATCCTCTGTCTTCCTTACTGACACAGAGGTTAAGTCCCTCATCAATAATGCAATCTCATAGGTTCTCACCTTCCCCTCAGATTCCACCACAGGGAGAAGAGGGTTTATTTTATTTTGGTGGATTTGGGAGTGTCTTTTTATACTGGGACAAAAGAATGACTGTGGGAACCTTTCCATTTTCCACTCCTATACAAGTGGTCTAATTGCACCTCTCAGCAGTCTCGTGTACTCTGGAAAATACAGAACAACTCAGAACAACATTCTATATTCTGAAGTTCAAATATGCAAACCCTTCTCTGCAGTGCCTTAGAAATACTGCAGCTGTAGAAGCACAAAGTCAAAAACTCCTTGAAGTTTGCTTGAATTTACTCCTGTGAACTTCCTCCAACACTGGAAAACAGCTTCCCTCTCACACCCTCTTGGGCAAGTTGTATTTACCCCATTTAGATAAACAATTCTACCTTAGATGTGTCAGCAACTAAGTCAAGCCCCAAGATAATAAAAGCTTTCATGTAAGGCCTAGGGTGCTCCAACCACAAATACTGCCATCAATGTTCAACTTCAAGGTTGAAGCAAAGCACCAAGCAAAACACAGACTCAGAGAATGACAAAATCAAGGTTATGTGCAACCCAACTGTGCCCTCTTGTGGTCTCCGTTACTGGTGAAAAGACAAATCCTTATTCTTTCAACCATTCAGGATGCAACTGATCAAGTGTTAACCAAAATCAGAGAAGGCTGGTAGCAATAAAACCAAACTATACCACTGCAACAGAAAAACCAAGCATACCCGACTCATGTTGTACCATCCATGTCCCTATGACTTGAGAAAACGTGGTAGTGTAACTTCAGAATGTATTTAACCTCTGTAGAAAAAAGTGTAAAAAGCTAAAAACACGACTTTGAAATCTTATAAATGGACTGTGGCTTTCAAATATGGGTAAGTACAGGCTGTGCCTGGACAGACAAGAGGCTGAAGTAATCACTTCAGTCTGTTTCTGACCTCGGAATTGTTGTATCTCCTCTCTGGTTAACACACAAACTAAGGAGCTACTGTTTAAGAAAGTAAGTTAGTCTTCTTAGGACATCAGTTGTTGTTTTCTGCTGGCCTGAATGCCAGTGTTAACTTGTTATTTCACCTGTATCTCAGTATCCAAACTAACACAGGTAAAAGCACACCTGTACAGACACTGTACACTCATACAGAGCACATTTGGGAGGCAATGCAGCAACATTAAGAGAGGTGACATGGGAAACTTGTTACCCCATTAAAGGATGTCTTTTAAAAGAAAGTGGCACACACCCAGCTGTAAATCAATAGATATAAGAAAGCTTCTATTGTTTGTGTCAGGTTCTAAGAAGTCTGCACAAGCAGTTTTTCCATCAGGAAGGACTTTGGGAACATTTGAAAAGCAAAGTTAAATGACATTTATGAGCCTGGAACTGCCCTTTGTAAATACAGTTCCAGCCATGAAGCATACCAAAAGCTTTATCAGAGATCAGAATAACCACTTCCTCAGACCTCACAGACCCCAGGTTATCATGTCTAAGTTTTCAGCTACTGGGGGGACTCCCCAGTACTAGAACTTGCTACTTTAAAGCACAATTACCTTTGTGGTCTCAGTCTTGCCATCACCAGTCGTGCACCAGGCCAGTTTTCATCCTTCCCGCTATGGTACATGATTGTTATGTCAACGTGGTTGAAGAGGTAGAAAGTGTTCTTCTTGTTGAACTCTGACTACAAAACATCAAGACATTGAGAAACTTCTCCAACAGGAGAGGGCGCAAGCACTCAAGAACTTTAAAATGGGACTATTGTCCAATGAAGGACCAAGAAAGAAGGGGAAATACTTCAACGTTAACTTCTTGTTAATATACCTCTATAAAATATTGATGTCTTTTTCTATATATTTAATTATATATGTACAAACCCACATAAAGGATCACATCTGTTTTACAAGTAAAATTTAAATGTGTTTGACATCATTTTTGGACTTACCTCAAAAAGCTGCTAGAACGAGCACAAAGATCTATTTATTCAAGGTAGAAGTAATTCAGATTCACCACTTCTCTCCTCCCTGCAGTCTTCCTCACAGACACTCCAGCTACCAAAGCTTACAAACCAGGTTCTGCTTCAAAAAAAGCCTACCTTTCCCCTTCAGTAGCCATTCTGTTTTGCCATCTCTATCCCTTCAGAATCTGGAATTGTGAAGAACTATATAAAGCTCAGGTGATACCAAAGTCAGTTAAGTTGACTTGGATTATCTCTCTCCTCAACACTGACATTGTTTAAAACCATTTAATTTGAATGAGGGCACCAGGATGACAGACTGGTAGTTGTTTCCAAGTAAAAACATTCTTTTATTTACTGTGTGTATCAGCCATTTTCCAACTGCCACACAACTTCTGTCCCTTGCCCCCTCCCAAAGTACAAAGGCCTCTTGCATTAAGTTCATCTGGATCCCTCTTCTCTCACTATGATCAAGATTCCCATTGGGAAAGTAGAATCATTCCTATGTCATACTAAAAACCCATCTCTAGGTACCCATTTCCTCCATGTCCAAAGGAGCAGCTGAAGGGATAATATAGCTCCCCAGCTGCATAAACGTGAGGGTGAACCATAGCTGTGCCATTGCATGATAACATCCCCTTTCTTGTCCCCATTTTTAAAGAGAATTATGTCTGCTGGAACAGGTGTTTGGGTATACTTCTAAGAGATGATGACATTCCCCAACTCAGCCCAGAGACTAGTTATATCCATAGAGTTACATTCTTATTTGTCCATGTAACAATTATCCCTCTAGCACTATGCCATGCACCATTCTCATGGCAATTTAGGAAACTCAACCACTGATGCCTGTGCATGAAGTTATGGTTGAGCCATCCCTGGCAATGTTCAAGGCCAGGTTGGACACAGGGGCTTGGAGCAACCTGCTCTAGTGGAAGGTGTCCCTGCCCATGGCAGGGGTTGGTACTTAAGGTCCTTTCCAACCCAAACCATTCTATGATTCTACAAACACCAAACTGGAACAGGTTAGTCAAGATACAGACCATTTTTATTACTCTATGGAGCCTGAGGAGTAACCAAGTTGGAAGGTGACTGCAGACAGAGTAAACTGAATGTACATGATTAATGCATCACTTCCAAGAAGCATCAGACCTGCTGAATACAAACTGCCTACACTGCATACAAGCACTAAGTCATGTAGCAGAGCAGAGTGACAGCACAGAGCTCTCTCCTCCCCGAGATGAGTGTGGTCCCTCACCCCAGGAGAAATAAAACTCTATCACCATTATCTGTAACTGTACTAGTTCACCATGGAACTCCCAGGATAACTGACACATTTCAGATTGTTGTCAATAGAATTCTTGCCCTGTCACAGCTGTGTTTGTTATCTCCCAGCCAGCTGGGAAAACCCTGACACGTTTAACTTGTCAACTGTGCTAGACATAACTTTTGCAACTAGAACACAGTGCTCATTTCTAGGTCTTCACTAGAAAGCTTCTATCTGAAGTCAATAAAAGAAGGTCTTGCATGCAAATACAACATGTACAAAGAATGAATAGGTACATGGATGGAGACACATGAAATTTCAGAACAAAACCTCAATTTTTCTAAGGCTTTTAGACACCAATACAGTTGGTTTATAAGCTTTATGTATATTGGTCAACGACCCTGCAAAGAAGCAGCATTCAGCTTTGTCAATGCCCACATTCTGAACATCAACGAGGTTCACAAGGGTATCTGTTCTTAGGAAAGGAAAACCTGAAAATACTGTGCATGAAATTATATCCACTCTACTAACAAAAAAGGTTCCACTACTTACATTTATGACACAAGCATCTTTAACTCTACCATCTGGAGTAACAAAACATCCTATTGGAAATCCCGGATTACAGTATTTTTGTCCATCTTCCACATCATAGCACCACGTTACAGGCATGTTGTCAATAATCCTAGACAGAAAGCATCAAAGAACACGTCCTCAGAATGGGATGCACCTTATTTCACATTGCCATTTAACATTCATGTAATGCACATAGTTTTCAGTAGTGCCCACAAGATGCACAGCAGAGGACAACTATCACATAGAAGGAAGAAAGCAACCTCTTAGAACATAGATAACAATGTAAACAGCAAACACACCCCCAACCTCAAGCACACAGCTCAGCTTACCAGTGATGCTGATAATTCAACTGCATTCCTTTCTTCAAAAAAGCCAGTTTGCTTTTATCAGCACTGTTTGCTGGGTCATAGGACCTTGTACAAACCTTCTTACATGTTTCTTGCTTTTTAAAAGTAAACTGTTAATAAAAAAAGCACACAAAAAAAGTAATTTCAGTCTTGCTTCAAAAAAAGTCTTTTAGTCTTTTTTGCCATGTAAAGCTGACTTTCATGAAATATTTGGCTTCTTTGCTATAGAAGTTTCTAAAGTCAGAATTTCCCATACAACATCTTTAATGTAAATGTCAAGATTTAGGTATATCCTGTTGGGATATCATAGAATGGTTTGGGTTGGAAAGGACCTTAAGATCATCCAGTTCCAACCCCCTGTCACAGGCAGGGACACTTTACACTAGACCATGTCTCCCAAGGCTCTGTCCGACCTGGCCTTGAACACTGCCAGGGATGGAGCATTTACCACTTCCAGGGCCTCACCATCCTCAGAGTAAAGAGCTTCTTCCTTATATCTATCCTGAACTTTCCCTGTTTTTAAGTTTAACCCATTACCCCTTGTCCTATCACTACAGTCCCTGATGAAGAGCCACATTGCTAAAAATCTCTTCCGCAGCCCAGGTAAACCACCTGCAGATAAATCTGAGGACTGAAATTTGAAAATCAGTAGAAAAGTTATTACTTTCTTCTGTTACCAATTTGGGTTATTTTGGTTACTTCATCATCTACTAAACCAGGCTTTTAACTACACCCTTTCTGAATGTTCCATCTTCAATTTAGCTGTGTCTCCCCATGCTGACTAGGTCATTAGACACAGCTGCCAAAAGGCAACAAGCTTCCCAGCAGAGCTCACCTAACACAAACGTGCTCATGTTTTTATGCCAGGCTTCTGTTGTAACCCAGTTAGGATTTACCTGGCAGCGAGCTAACACATTTAAACCATTAATTTTATCAAGGCTAATTGCTAACCAGTAACAGCATTTTCTCATTATTGTAGTGTGCAGCCATTTCAAACAAAATAGTTGTTATAATGCTTAATCTATCCAACGGGTAGCCAGCCCAAATGACCCATCATGCTTTGTATTTAAAAGCTTCTTGTGGCCAGCAGTCATAAGACATAAAATTACATTAGCTCAGAGTCAAACAAAAAGACTCCTGTAGGAGAAGTTTATACAAGGGAGGAGGCATCACCTCCTTAATAGTCCTATAAAAAGATGTCACTAGGTCCCTAATGACTGAGCAAGAGTAGACTCACAGGGATTTTTTTGCTCACAGAGATTTGGATTATCTAGCAACCCTCACACACAAACACAGCCCAGTTTTCAGTTTCACCAGCAAATCCCGGCCTGGAAACTGCACTTGAACAGGATACAGCCTTTCGAGCATTAAAAGCCACTGTTTGAACACACTTTACTGCTAATAATTTTCCCAAGTTAACTGCAAGGCTTTTCAGAGATGCTACATTAGGCCTAATGCAGGGCATGAGGCAGAAAAATATTACATACCTAATCTACAAAATATATCCATAGATTTATTTTACAGGGTCTTCAAGTGATACACATCAACAATGACAAATTTGGGTTTAGACAACAGTTTTTGAGTGTGTACAGGAGGGAAAAGCTGGAAACAAGCCCCAGCTTGACTTCTCCATCCCACTCCAAGTTGCCCAATAGTACAATGGAATATATGAAACAGTTCCCAAAACACCAGCTTACAGCCTGCAATAGTACATCTAAAAACCTACTGATTTCAGATCACCTAACACACCATACACACAGCTGCTAAACAACTGCTTAAGTTATAGTTTCTGGACCCCTCTTCCACAGAGGAACAGGAAAGAAGAGTGATTACTGGCTCAGTTTCCTGACTTTCATTAGCCACCCTAAGATGCCTTCGGGCTAGATAGTGGGAGGGGTTTTGGTTTGATTACACAAACACTATAAAGCTTCTGTTTGAATGAATAATCACACAATCATCAAATCTCCAGCTCTGTCTATGGATTACAGCCATCGGAGTGACAGCTATCAAACCGAAACAGGGTCAACTTCAAGGGATAAAATGACCTTATACGGAGATGATGCTATTCTCTCCCCAAAAAGCACTTGTCCGAGATTTTCTGATGGTCTTTTCTCTTCTGTATCTTGACAGAAGTCAAAACTGGGGAAAAAGTGGAAAAGGTTACCTTTAATTTTTAATTGATATATAACTGTACATATCAGCATAAAACAACTTACTAAGTTCTATCTTTAACATGGCGTTTTTCATGCTTCTTTTGGTGGGTTAGCCCAAAAAATTGAGTGCCTTTACAAAGAAATTTGGCATATATTACCTAGAAATAGTTCTATGTAATATATTGACTTCAACCCAACTATATCATAGCTGAAGTATCTTTAACAAAACACAAGATGCTTAGTCCAAGCACCCTTTTCAAATGGCATTAAACAACAAGAGAATGTTTCATATTAGGAAAAAAGAAACTATGCTACAGACTGTCCATTTCCCTTGCAAAAAGGTTTTGGAACAACTACTACACCCCTTCAAGTAGTATTTAACATGAAACGTGTTCCAAAGAAAGGATGGTGCTTTTAATATTAATGTGCCACGCTGCCATATACCAATTCTTTTCAACTACATAGTCTGACCCAGCTGATTATAGGAGAGAGAATGTAACCATTCTGGATCTTCATTATTTAAACACAGGTAGTAGGAGGTTATGCCAGGGGTGGGGGAGAAAAATCACTTCTCTTTGGCGAAAAAAGTACTTTTTCTCAATAAGTGGTCCTAAATTCATTGGCTTCCCTAACACTTAATGCAAATAGAGACAGTGTGGGCTTTTTGAGCTAGTCTTACAGCACAGCATAAGACCTACAACACCTGCAAGCTTCTCTTTTCTATATGCCCAACAGCAAGGCTGCAAATCATACTGTATGTCACTGCTATAAACACCTGCAAAAGCCTGTAATAATTTGGACAGACAAGAATAAAAACAAGAAATGCTCAAGAATCAGATAGAGAGCTTTACTGGGAAAAGTCAAAATAACAGTAACTTTTCTTCCAACTTCTTCTAGTTGCCAGAAACAAAGAACACAAACCTCCTGTCTTCCCAGATTTGGCTAACAGGAAGAACCTGCAAAGGTATCAAACAGTCAACACTAAATCTGGAACTCAGCACAATGCACCCTTTGGAAACGCAGCAGCCTTGTCTTTAACACAACAGAGGACAGTCAGGAGGTACAGGTATGGCCCTCACCCTTCCCAATCCTCTTGTATCTCATTCCTGCCGCTGGGTTTACTCCTCCATCCAAAACACTGCTTACAAGAAACATGTTTGCTGTACGAGGAGTTGCATCACCGCACCGAGAACAGAAACCCGCCTTCTCAAACGCTTCTGGAAGCCTGTTTCAATGTACTTACGCATCGTACTCGTACGGCAGAACCGATTCAACCGAGTCCAGTCTGTTCACAAAGAGCTCTATCAGCGACTGAAGGAAGGAAGGGCGGGAGGAGAAAGAGTATGAAAATACAGGCTATTGCAGTCACAAACGTGGGTCCGGTACGAAAGCTGGCAAGAGCTGTGCCAAGTTTCAGTGCTCACTATCCCATGGCGGACTTACCGCAGGCTGCTGACAGGCC
>NW_009921876.1:0-14926 GCF_000696875.1 Nestor notabilis
ATTAAATTATTATATTTAGAAAAATATTAATTTGGTGCCTGGTAGCACAGGCCATAGGCAAGCACAGAAACACTATTCAGATGAGTAACAATTCCAATTTATTAGTCTATTCATTTCCTAGGCTGACCAGAGTGCTGTTAGATCCTTTTGTATGAAGAAAAATGTTTCTTTACTTAATACAGCATTTACCATTTAGGATGCCAGCTTCATACACCAGTAGTTTCCCAAATGAAGCAGCACATCTTTCATTTAAAAAGTCTTACCTGCAAAAAGGTAAGAAGTTCATCACTTGTCTTTAAACTGTTTTTTTGGGGGTTTTTTAATTTTTAAACGTTTAATTCAGTTTAATTTTATTTCAAAAGGAATGTAACTTCTATGGGAAGCAACTGTAAAAGCTCAGATATTAGAACACCTCATACAGAACTGCAGCATGCCCACAGTCCTTACCAGCATCAACTGGTGTCATGCGGAGCAATTGTAATATCTGTATTTACTTATGACTTTGAATATAAATCAAAATTGGCATAAACCTATGTAAAAGAGTCATGAAATGGTGACTGAACAATGTGTCCTGAAATGCTTTTAGCCTGGATCCTTTATATGACTCAGCAGGCCTCGCTAAAGGAAAGAAAAGAGGTAGCAGGTGGATGTGAGCTAAGTGGACAGCTCATCCAAACTGGAAACTGAGCAGGTTTGCAGGATGCATCAGCAGTCTACTCAATTGCACTCAGGTTGTGTCTTTCTTCTAGAAAATTTTAGAAATCACAAACTTCACTGGTGGCAGCACTGGGCTTCTTCACAGTAGTAAAGAAAGGGCAAAAATAACAACCTGAAGTGATTTCAGCTCATGCTGGCACAGCATACTACATAGTTAGGAAAATCAGTCTGGACATCAGACAAGTAATACCATATCAACATGGCCAGAAATTGACTCTCACAGCACCAACAACTTGGCATTTGGTTCCTGCCTATTGTTTTTAGTGTAGATTGTCATCACTTCTTTGTCATTGTTCCAAAACTTAGTGAAGTCCCCTCATTTTTACAGTCAGAAAATGAAACTATTTGACTAGCGCAATATATGACAGGTTTAAGAGAATGTGAGAAGAACTGGTGTCATTGAAGGGATGTTGATGAGTCACCTTCCTACCCTGCTAATTACTTGCAGAAATCCAGTTATCACCCACCTCTCTACTCTCTCATATGAAATAAAGGTGACCTTTTTCTACCTTTGTTGCCATACATCAAATGAGGGGCCATCAGGATACCATCACAAGTCCTCATCACCCCTAAGAAACAACCGCTCAACACTTAATAAAATGGTGTCGTCTTTGGCTGTACATTTATTAGACAACCACTTGGAACTTATAAACTGCAAGATATGAGCCCTTCAAAGCTGTGAGGCAGTAATGGAAAAGAAAATAATAAAGGGAATAAATATAATCTAGTTTTTTGCCTACCTTCTGACACAGCTTCTGCTGCTGGGGAGGAAGTCATGCGTGGAAGTCAAACATGCTTTATGTTTCAGATCACTTGTTAGTATTTTTCTCTATGGGCCGTATCAACTTTGTCCTTAAAAACTTTCAAATGGTAAAATCTTCTCTTAGCTTCTGTCAGTCCTCTTTCCTTGATGAAATACACTCTGCTTTCAGCAACGTTAAACTAGAAAGAAGTCAATTTTTACCCTAAAGGTTTCCTACATCCTAGGTTGTTCTTTATTCCAGAACTAGTGTCATCAGATGAAGTAAAATAATGTATTTTACTTTAAGATTTGTTGGTGTTTTTCCCCTGGTTCACTATCCTTACCTGATGACTTCTCCCACTGCTGTTTCACACAGAGGAATTTCTGGCAGTTCTCTGGTGAGGTGGCAGTATGAAAAGGACTGCCTTTTCATCATTCTGCTGCCATGCTGCTGAACTGCTAAGGCTTATGTTATATCTCTCTCTAGTTGAAGGGTACTCTTCATGGCAGAATGTACTTTATATGACCACTCCAAAGTTTTTCTTTGTGGTAAATGTAAGATTCTTTACATTTGATTCCTACAACATCTTTGCACCTCTGCTAGAGAAGCTTTACCATACCACCTGGAAACAGGATCCAGGTCCTCTCTGATACGATTCAGCTGTCTCAGAATATCTGAGAGACACTGGCAAGGAGGTCCACTTGAGTGTCTGCTTTAGGTAGCCTCCTTTTCTAGAGAAAGAGCTGCTCCCTTTCAAGTCAATAACCAGCAAAGCATGATTCCATCTTTACTTGAAGACCTGGTATGATTTCCATATGTAGGACTACATAAATCTTAACTAGGTTTCCTGCCTCTCTGGGATATGTACTTCCAGAGGGAATTCAAAGGGTTTTCTTGTAACAATATTTTTTACATAAGTCAGAACAATCCTATGCAATAAATTCTTCTGTTTTTTCCTGCCCCAAGTCATAACGCTGCTGTATTTCTAGGCATTTTACGAGCCACAGGAACAATTCACAACAAATACCACTTAGTTTTAAAGAATACATAACCTGGGGGAGGTGTAGCAAGATAAAATCCTCAGGGCCAGGAAAATGGTTAGCAGTTTTATTTGACATTCCATTATTATTAAACCTGCAACACAACAGAGTGCTATATTTAAAAAAAAAAAAAAAAAACCACCCAAAAAAACTAAAAGCTTTCACTAAGCTTCAGCTGAATCATTTCCCAGTTGCACTCAAGGAGCGAATATGTTGTCAAGGTCAATTAGTCTCGTTTAAAATAGTTATGAGAACTAATCAGAAAGTTCTTCTAAAACACGTTATAGGAGACATACATAGGACAAGGATGGAGACTGGAACTGCATTCATCAAAAAAGCCAGAAAAGCAAAAAGCATACTCACTTCTAAGTGAATTCAATCAAAATGAACATCAGGGAAGAAGAAAAATCAAATCCCCATAATGTACATAACAAGGATCTTGTGAAGATACAAAGAAAAGTGATAATGCAATGTTTCAGGCAATTCACCTTGATCTCTTTACAAGGAAACAGAGGCTGAGATCATGCTATAGAAAACCCACATTTACCAGTGTAGAAAATATTTCAGTTGCTTGGTGTCAAGGTGTCTTCATCATACATGTCTATTTTAGTTTGCAGTGTTACTCTTCTACCATTTCTACATTTTCTTCTTTTTCTCCATTCTTTCTTTTATCAGATCTATTCTGAATTTTAAGATTTTTGAAAAAAACCCAAACATTTGTATACTCTGTTTGTATACTCTGTTAAGACTCATGCTAGCATGTGAGATTATGAACTTACTTGCCTTCAATAATTTTTACATCATTCAGTACAAAAAGGATATAAAGGCAAGATTAACAGAAATGGCAATCACACACACACCTCCCCCCAAAGAAAAGCAGCAATTTACTTATGAAATTCTCAGGTTTATAGGCCATAGAAATTATTTGTTAGGTATTTATAGAAGATTTAGCCCAAACATATTATTTGTATACTCTGTTAAGACTCATGCTAGCATGTGAGATTATGAACTTACTTGCCTTCAATAATTTTTACATCATTCAGTACAAAAAGGATATAAAGGCAAGATTAACAGAAATGGCAATCACACACACACCTCCCCCCAAAGAAAAGCAGCAATTTACTTATGAAATTCTCAGGTTTATAGGCCATAGAAATTATTTGTTAGGTATTTATAGAAGATTTAGATCATAGCAATACATTTATTTTAAACATGAGAGAGGAGGAAGATAACATAACATATATGTCATATAGCAATATTCCACACATTGAGGGAAAAAGCAGTGCTGCTAAGGAATGCAAGTTCTCTCTTCTCCCATTCTGGCAGTTTTAGTCTGCAGTTCCTAATGAGGAGAAGCACAAGGCTTATCTTTTTATGCCTCTGTTACTCAAAGGCTTCTCCAAAATAAACATTTCGGAAGTGTTTGTATCTTGAATCTCTTTGTTCATGTCATGTCAGCTTTCTCTGTACAATGAGTTTGCTATATTTCAGATACAGATAACATGTCTAACTATGTATGTGTACACAAAAATGCATTTATTAATTCAATCATTTTCTTTTTCTGCTGGGTATTTTCTGTACTTATTTTTTTATTAACTGTTTCTTCTTCTTCAGGGTTGAGTAATAGTCTCTTTATCTACTCTTCTGATGTCCTTTCCTTCAAAACAAAAGACAAATTTACTGAGAATATAAAAATCCTACTATTTTTAAGCTTAGAGAGTGAAACAGTGGCCCGAATGAAATCAGCTGAACTTGACTCTTGCTGGCTTCACTAGTACCATAGCACGAGAAGTTAGCTACCATATTCTTAGAACAGTGCCAGAAACATTTGAAATCAGACAAAACCAATTTGACTAACCTGTTTTATTTTTTTCTTATATAGCATAAACGCAGCTGCAATTCTTATTCATGTGTTTGATGAATATATTTCTAGTATAGATATTTTTCAGATCCAAAATTATACTTGTAAGAAGATTTAGATATGCACTGATATACAAGGTCTATATACAAATTTATTTTTTAAAATATGCATTTGTAAACCCATCAAAACAACTCATTTGTTACAGTACCTACTTACCTACATTATCTTTTACTGATATGTAAAGATCTTCATCAGATACATAGGTTTTTTTCCTTTCCTGACATACTAATTGTACTGCCTAATAGCTCTGGATGATATAGTTAAAATGGAGAGGAAGACCAAAACAATCGCCAATGTGTTGCCAGCTCCTGACAGTATTTTCTGTTCTGTAAGACCTTGACAGGTGATCTACAAAAGTGTACTAGAGAGGCTAAGTAGTCTTGAGGTAAAAGACAAAAAAAATCATCAGTCAATGACTAGGTAGGAATTGCTAATGAAATCATAGGATTCAACAGCATTATATTCACTCCACCATTTAAACTTTATGATGATGCATCTTTACCTTCTGTACCAGTTTTGGTATTCTTTAATATACCTGTTATGTGATTTAAAATGTGACAAGGGGGAATATCAAGGCAGCTGAGTTTGTAATGAAATAAAATAGTTCAGTTTGAATCAGGAAGCAACATGAAAAGCCTTCAAAAGACCTGAATAGGTGAAGTGAATCATAATGACAAATGATTCTATGACTGTCCACGCCACTGAAAAGCAAATGTTAGGGGTGAAATAGAGAAATATTTTAACCACTTTTAGGGTTTTAAAGTAATGATTGAAGGTTAGAAAGTAGTCATTGCACACTAGTTAATTAACATTTCCACCCACTGTATATCAGTAATCAGACACAAAGGAAATATTTAATAATATTAATAGAAGAATGGCATAAAAAATAATTCCAAAATTGTTATAATACAATAATAGCAAAGTGTGGCTCACCCTCAGTTGGATTGCCATCACTTAGTCTCAAAGTTAATGGAGCAGAACAGAGTTTTTGTACACAATGCAAAAACTAACAGGGGTGCATGACTGAATATTTAAATGAAAATTTTAACTCTTTTCATTAATGAGAGCTAATACAAAATATGCAAAACTATGACTCCTACACAGAAGATCTATCAGAAATTTCTATTTATCCTGTTTAGAATGCAAGAACAACAGCTAGTCATAGGAATGAAAAGGTGGCTAGGAAATAAAAAATCAATACAAAAATAATTTTCCATACAATGTACAATCACACTCTGAAATTTATTGTCAGTTGATATTACTGAAAACATAAATTTAGCAAGGCTAAAACAGTATTGGAAAGTTGTATGAATAACACCAATATCAGATGTGTAGTAGTAAATTCATCTTTACAAGAAATGTTTTAGAGGGAGCATAAACTCTATATCTCCCTGACTTAAGGCATAAAAGTTACTTCCTACTAGTACTTAATAGGAAACATTGATTGATGGTAGGTTCTTGCAGAATCCCTTTTTCTATTGAAAAAGCTCTCCAAAGTAGGACATTGAGCTAGAAAAACCTCTGCTTTAAGCAATTTTTAAGTTAACATCACAGTTAGTACTATAGGTAAAGGGTTTTCTTCCAATAGACTGGAAAAGGCAAACATAGCCTGTACATTGAGTTAGGCTATTTTTCTGCAATGGCAGTAAATCTGAATTTGAGGGGCCTGCTATCATCTCATGTCATCCTACTGTTTCATGACATAGATGAGGAGCTGATTGAACTCCCCATAATCCAGGAAGAAATAGTGACCTCCTGTTCCATTTAGATGTACACAAGTCTATGGCACCAGATGGTTCCACCCAAAAGTGCTGAAGGAGCTGACACATGAGCTCAGCAAGCCACTTTCCATCATTTATCAGCCGTGTCTAGTAGGCAGGTCCCAGAGGACTGGCGGTTGGCCAGTGTGACACCTATCTACAAAAGGGCAGGAAGACGAAGACCCCGGAAAACACAGGCCTGTCAGCCTGGGGAATTTCACAGAGCAGATCATCCTGGTGTGATCACACTGCACATGCAGGAAAAGGGAGGGATCAGGCCCAGTCAACATGGGTTCATGAAGGACATGTACTGCTTGACCACCCTGATCTCCTTCTACAATGAGATGACTCACCTGGTTGATGAGGGAAAATGTGGACATTGTCTATTTGAACTTTAGTAAAGTATTCAACACTGTCTCCCACAGCGTTCTCCTGGAGAAATGGCTGCTCATGGCCTGGATAGGTGTATTCTTTGCTTTATTAGAAACTGGCTGGATAGCAGAGCCTGAAGAGTAGCAGCAAATGGTTCCACATCTAGCTAGTTACAAGTGGTGTCTCCCAGGGCTCAGTACTGGCGCCAGCTTTGTTTAATACCTTCCAACCTAGTTGATTCTATGATTCTATGATTCTATCTATACAAATGCATAATCCCAATAACTTTTGTTTGCAGTCTTTGTCAGTTCTACATGCTATACCTCTTGGAAAAGGCGAAAGGCCATTGACATCAGAAAAAGTATAGTTCTGTAAACTTTGTGACTTCCACTAGCCTAGCAAGATAGGGAACAACTGAAAATAGTGTTAGCCATCTGGTGACCTGGGAATTTTTTATTTATGCTTTGCACACTAAGTAAGGGTAACAAATAGTAAATCATTCAGTTTTGTGAATCCAGGCCTCCTAGGCTGTCCTAGATGTGAAGAAAAGTAGCTGGAAAGACACTGGTGTGTCATCAGGTCTGCTTATAAACTTACCTGTTTCTGCTGAAGTGCCATCAAAGCAGACATATTCCCTCAGCTGTCTTTTCAGGCAGAAGCACTCCCTCAGAGAAGAGTCAAGTGAAGCTAGAATCTGAAGCTAAAACTAGGTGCTTGTTCAAGTCAACATTGTAGCTTTTGAGTTTTAAAGGCACCATAAAAGTGTTATTCTGCCATAATTAACATTTCTAAGGGGAAAGCTGTAGATCAACTCTTGACCAAAAAGAGTCAGAAAATAATTTCTGTGCCTATGCATATATCATTTCTAAGCAGTGTGCATTTGTACACATACATATTATTTACACTGTAAGATACAATGTAAATATTAAAAAAAAAAATCCAAGAAAATTGATCTTCTCCGATCTGTTTTATATTTGTGTACACATGTTTATATCCACTTTTAACCAATAAAGTCTTTGACATGCCATACTTCTGTGTGAGTTGTTCCTTTTGTCTGTCTAAAGCTGCAACTTTTTTGTTCTTGTTCCACTGTAAATAATACACAACACAAAGTTTCGACTCGAGAGGAGTAGTAGGCCATCTTCTCATTACTTGTCATACAGGATTCACGTATCTAGAAAAGAAATAATCTCGACTGCCAGTCCGCCATTCCCTGCTGGCTTCATGAGGAAAAAAGTGAAAAAATGTTTATGCTTGTTTTGAATAAAACCTGAATTCTAAAAATAAATTCCTATTCCACTTGTATACTGCAGCAAACAAGATGATACAAAAGAAGCAATTCAGAAAACTAAACAAGGAAAGCATTGTCAACTTTTCTGCTTTTAGTTCCATAGTACTTAGTGATTTTGAATTAACCTGATTTAATAAGCAATTTCAACAGAAACTCAGCTTTCACTTCCATTATCTTTTTTAAGTGCCTTTCTCACTCTTTTGGCCACGGTGAAAAGCTAAAAGACTAAGTCAAAAGGTACATAAACAAACATACTCCTCAAAGGTACTACTATTGTTTAAAAACTTCTCTAATCTGCTATTTTTTTAGTCAGTTGCATAGGTTTTATATGCTCAAAGAAGATACACTTTGAAAAATTTTGCAGTCCTTAACTTCAAAGGACAAGTACATAGTTCATAAAAACAAAACAGAATAATTTTTCCGTAAATCTCATAGAACAAAAAAATACTAATTCTATTACTCCTACTCTCAGAGGACAAAGCAAGCTGAATTACAGCTGTCTCTTGGCTTTCTCCCTAATGTATTACAAAGCTTTAGGCTATACCTAGGACGTGCAGACTTAGCCTTCAAATCTCTATGGCTGGACTATAAACATGAAAAGCGCAATGAGAGCTTGCAAGGATGAAGAGTTTATTTCAAGGAATTGTACTGCAGCAAGAAGTGCCATCTGCTGTCTTAAGGATACAAACTCTTTTCTCCCCTGTCCTCTACAACAGTCAGTGCAGCCCACCGAGCTGCACCCCATGGCAGCACATTGACCACGGACACCCTCAGCATCACCAAGGCAGCTGCTTTCCGAGGTAATGTGCTTAGTCAAAAGGTTGATTCCCAGTCAACTCTGCAAGCAGTTAAAAAGCACAGCTAATTGTAAACCTGTGAAGTTTTATTTAAACTTAGAAGTTTGCAAGCAGCTCATCTGAATGAACTCAATTCCATAAAAAGATTAAAAACTAATCTTCCAGCAAGTTGATCAAGTTAGAAGTTTATGCTTTGAACAATAATGAAAGCAATCATACAGATAAAATTGAGCATCCATTATGTCTTTACAGTAACACAATGGAGTTCCTTTGCCAGTGAAATAATGTGAACATGAAACTTCCTAAGGAAAAACAAGTTTTGTACTGGTAAAAAACCTAGGCAGGCAGTAAGAATTTCAGCTTGTCTGCATCATTGTTTGCCCTTCCTGTACACCAGATAACCCCAAGAATGTTAAAGTTTTCTAAAGAATAATTGACCAACAGGTTTATCTATACTCTAATTTTCTCAGTATACAGTACATCTTTTTTTATCAAAAACAACTCCATGAAGTCTCACCAGTAAAAGAAAGACAAGGACTAATAGCCATCCTTATTAATTGCCACATTGTGGTACTTAAGTAAACAGGAAGAGAAACTAATAATTCAGCAATTTCTTCAAAGTTACATTACATAAAAAGTCCAAATATACACTTCCCCCCCCCCAAAAAAAAAAGTACATTATGCGTGTATGTTGTAGATTAATCCTTTCCTACTCTTAGATGACTTTCCAGCCTGGCCTTAAATCACATATCCTCTCTGCCACACCATTTACTTAAGCAATCAACAGCATGTTTAGATGTGATTTATCTGGCAAAGAAATAGTGTTTGCTTTACATAAGCATTAGGAAAACATAAGCAGTTTTCAAGGATCCAGCCCCATATGAACAATGCAGACCACTGGCCACTGTGTTTTCAGCACAGCCTGAAAGCTGCAGAACAGCCAAATTTAATTCATTGTGACTATTAAATGACTTAAAACAATTCTTAGAGAAAGGAACCATTTCTAATATGAAGATTGGAAGTTCATTTCACTTGGAAGTGTTATACAGATAAAAGGAACTAATCTCTACTGTATGAATACATAGACTGTTTTCAAAAATTTGCTTCTGAATATTCTCTTAGAATCACTTTTTCTAAATGTATTAATTCCGAGATCTAGTTTAGAAATCAGCATATCAGGTGCTGTTTGACACTAAGATGGTCATCTTCCCTCAATGGGCTGTCTTTTACCATACACCACGTATCTATATTTTGCATTTTAGTTGTGACTTTTCTTAAGATCAATCAAACTTCAAATGCAAATAGATGGCAGAATTCAAATTGCTCTAAAACCAAAGTTTAGAAAATAACTATATTAAGGTTTACATCTGGATTATTTAGTTTACCATATGCATTAAATACTGAAGAATTCATGTCAAATTCAAATATCTAATAGATGATTGGTGCTATCAGAGGAAACAGAAACATCTTTCTGGCATTTGAACAAGTCAAACAATGCCTAAAACATAGGCAGTTTTCTGCATTGACCTTTACACACTGATCACAATACTTTTTAAGGTAACTTAGATTAATGCCTGCTGATTTTTTTCATTGTAACCTTTTTGCTTTACCAGTTACTACACATTCAGAAGGCAAGAACACAGTTTAAAATAACCACATCAGAAAATAACTATAAAAAACATGGTATGAACCTAAGTGCATCAATTCTAGAAAATTACTATTATTAAAAATTATGTTGATTCTGTTCCTTACTCTCCTCTTGACTGTTTCTTAAAGAAATTTTTTGGAAGCATATAAGTGAACAATAACAGTAGTAAGTCTAAAACTGTTGATAAAATTAAACAAGACTTTTCAAGAAAAATGGTTGAGGGATGCACAGCTAGCTCTCATTCTATGTTACTTGACAATTTCCAACAAAGCTCTTTGGAAAGAAAAATATATCACAAAGATGTAACAGATTCCTATGAAAATTATATAGCAATAAACAAGGTTCACACATAATATACATAATGCTCTCAATATTCATAATGCAAACATTCACTTTCCAAATGTGTAGAACTCAAAGTGACACGCGGTGATTTTTTTTTTAAACAGGTTCTCCTAAAGAAATACCAACTTCTGACATGAACCTGTGGCTTTCATTTTATGCTATTCTTTCTCCCCAGAAATAAATCATTTTGCTCTGATTTGGTCACAAATGGCATCAGGGACTGCACAACACCATGAAAAACAGATCCCACATGTAAGTGACCAAGGAAGTTGGTCTGTTTTCTCTTGTTCTTTCATGTGTTCCCACAGACGCTGGCTCTAACTTCTTTGCTGTCTCCCAACAGGAATTTATTCACAATTATAAGAACCCCCCTCTAGACACCCCTCAAGCCTTCTTTGCAGCATATTGCTGGATTATGGTCAACTTGCTGTTCACCAGGACTCCCAGGGCCTTTTCTATGAAGCTACTTTCCAGCTGGGTTATCCCCAGCATGTATTGGAGTTCCTACCCACGTGCAGGACTTTGCATTTCCCTTTGTTGAACTTCATGAGGCTCCTTCTGGTCAGCTTCTTCAGCCTGTTGAGGTTCTTCTGAACTCTATTACTCATCCCTGTTTTGTACCATCTGCAAACTTGCTGAGGATTCCATCATCCAGATAATTAAGATGCTAAACAGTACTGGTGCAAGTTTCAAACCCTGTGATTCAAAACCCAGACACTAGTGGCTGGCTTTCATGTGGACTTCATGCTGTTGATCACAATACTCTGAGCCTGGCAGTTCAATCAACTTTCAGTCCACCTTTCAGTCTTATCTTTATCTTATCCATACTTGATATGTGCATGTACTCTGTACAGAACTGGACACATTTCTCCAGATGCACCACCTGAACACTTTTGATTACCACAGTAGCTCGATTCTCTGACAGTGCTTACTTCAATTTGTTATTTCACTTACCTTTCTACAGTTACTAAGAGCTTTTCATCTGCATTATAAATGTTTTGTACACATAAATTTATTTAGCATTACAAAGTTAAATATACCTTTTTTCCAGGAAACATATACTCATAGCTTTATGCCATCAGTTAAGTCTGTGTTGGACTAGAAGGGTTTTTTTGGTGGGATGAAAGCATTTTGTTAAAAGCTACACATCTATGACTGTCACTGATGTGCAAATGATAGAAGAGAATCTACTTGCTTAATATTTTCATTATTTTCTGTGCTGATAACCAGCTTCTCATTGCTACCTCATCATTTTCAGCTATCACTATGGATTTTCTGCCATCTATTCAAAACATTTTAACACCGAGGATCCTCTTTAATACCAACTACTAATTTTCCTCTCGCTTACTTTACTTACACATGAATATAACTTCATTGAAATGAAATAATTCATGGATTGCTCTATTGTAAGAGTGAAACTGATTCTTTTTATTTAGATTCAGACCTAATGGTCAATACCTTAATTGATTGTGGTTTTATTGCATATTAAAGGCATCATGTTAAAGCAATCACCTTTATGGCTGTAGCTTATAAATATTCATTAGGATATTACTAATCACATGGCATTTTCTAACAGTTATTTTAAAACAATATCATTCCTTCTGAAGACCTAGGTTTTAAATTCAGGGAAGTTTATGAATTATTGACTACATAAGGGAAAATGAATTTCCACATGCTAGCAGTATTTAAGGCAGTGCTTGATACAATACACTAATATAATGAAAATTAACAGTAAATTCCACTGTATTCACAGATCATTAATCACTTTTTACAGAAAAAAATATTGACAAAGCCTAGTACTATTGGTTTCCACAAAAATATTCAGTATTTTTAGGCAAAAATATGATTTTGTCTTCTGAGTTACCAAAATGATCTTGAATTAACTTTAATAATTTTTTTCACTTTTGGTCACAGAGAATATAAATTTTCCACTCCTTTTCCAAGTTCTGGTGATTTTCTGAATAACAGCCAGGATCTAAAATCAGTCATATTACAGTGGAAGAGTATTTTGTATTGCTGCACTCTTAGTTATTCAATCTCTTAATGAGATTTGCCACATCAGTTTCACTGCCAGAGGTATACTAGTTTCACAGCATAAGGTAGATAAAGGAAAAATATGTCTAAATACACAAGCCAAGTGGCCACGGCCTATAGGACTTCCCACAAAAAAATTGCCCCAGGTCTTAAATCTTCCTTTTCATGTTTTATATTTCAATACCAAACTAGAATCATTTCCCTGTTACAAGTCAAACAATTTATTCTCTAAACAACATTTATAAGAATTGTAAGTCACAGGAAATCAGTTCTGTGTCTGTAAATGTCTTTTTCTCTGGGAGAATCTCACAAGGATGGGGAAATGTGTGCGAGAGCAAGAGGATGGGGCAGGGTGTGTGTGTGCGTGACAGGGAGTTTCATGGGGCATTTTTCATTTTTTTAACAGTGGCCTTCAGTTCATATTTCATGGTTCCTGTGTCAGACAATTGTCTATTCCAGCAATGGGGAAAAGGTGGCAATGTTTCTGTCTTCTACTTCAGTGGGTCTTGAGCTTCAGAGGAAGTGGGTAGGGGAGAATAAGGTTGCAGGTCTACAGTTTAGCTTTAAAGCTCCACTTTACTATCACTTCCTGTTCCAAATTCCATTTGTTTCTTGCTGGCAGTCAGCAGAACTAATGCCAGGGCTCTGAATTGTTTTTTACTGATCTGCAAGCATAAAAAGCCCAGCAATTTTAAGTACTCACTGTTGTCCATTCAGTTGCAAGAAATGGGAAGCTGTAGCTACGCCAGAGTGTTTTATTTAAGAAATCTACGCAAACCAATTAAAAGGCTCACCTCGGGTCCTCGAGGCAGCAAACACAGGGAGTTACATTTAAATTTATGTTTTATGTGGCAAAGAAATCAGCCGTTGTGCAACGCATTCGATAAAATTAGTCAAGCTCAATATGTACTGGTTAGCAGTCTCCTCCCAACTCAGTACAAAAATACCTTGAGCCTTAATGCATAAGTGCAACATGTTCTCTGTGAATATTTTTCTATTCACAGTTATAGGGACCAACAGTTCTCATCTAATTTCCTGCACAAACCCCACGTTTTATATATGAGATGAAAACACAATTATCACATCCACCTTGTTCATCTTGCATGCTTTGTCTACATCCATTGCACCCAGAATCTTACTGGGTATGGATTTTTACTGCCAGCTGCAACCATCTTAAATGGTAGTCTTACATTAAGGAGACACTCAAAAGAGGAAAAAAAAAGAAAATGTAATCTGACTAGTAACAACTACAAAGCCAGAACTACAGAAAACAACAGCTCAGAGTCAGAAAGAGAAGGGAAATCATCTTACAGTGCCTGGATTTGAATGACTGTACATTATCCTAGAAAGTCCGTGCAAATGCTAGTTTGATATATGAATAGTTAGTATGTCCAGAATAAATGAAATAGGCAGAGTCTGACACATGTAAGTAAAGCAGTGTCTGGTGTGACAGACAAGAGGTGGTGCATTTGGTGTGAGCTAATGGTTTTGGAGCGTAGCCTTTTCACAGCAACATCATACTCTTAGTGTCTATGGCCTGAGTAGATCTCATCCAATTTATCCTATTGAACATTTGGGTGGCTGTTCTAAGCGAAGTATCTAGGACAAAATTCAGTTAAAGATTAACATCTCAACATTTAAGCATCCACATGTAGGTGTCTACAGGTGCTCTAGGAGTTTGCATCTACCTTGTGTAGAATTCGATTCATTTGCCACCAGCCTGACATCTAAAGCCATGTTTGCCTGGCCTTCTGCTTCTACTCCAGAGGGTGCAGTTCCATATTAGGATGGTTGCTATATCTGGCCACCTTTTGTGGGTATCCTGGGTCACCTAGGTGTTTTCTTCCTCCTACCTATCTTAGCTGTCTGTCTACCTGCTCCACATATTTAATTTAGACACAGCCCCACTGCATAAGATCAGCTCAGATTTCTGAGTATATTGCTAAGTTATAAACAAAAACTGTGAGAATGTGCATAGACCACAACTCAAGACAAGAATGTGAACAGGAAAACATTAAGAAGCTTTAGTGAAACAGCTGGGAATCAGAAGATGACAACTCAGAACCAACAAGGGTCAGGCAACCAACAACTCAGAACCAACAAGGACCAGAGAACAAAAGAAATCCACTCTTCCCTTCTTGACTTATGATTCCTGGTCAGCAAAGACTCATTGTTAGTTTAGTGGGGATGAAGAGTATAGCGATACTTACCCTAGGAGCTCATTTCACACATTCATAGAATCATACAATAGTTAGGGTTGG
>NW_009921877.1:0-573 GCF_000696875.1 Nestor notabilis
ATGGTGCCGGCACCATCCCGGGACCGTGTCCCGGCCCTTGGGCTCCATTTGGGTGCATGGGACGAGGAGAACCAGGGGTTAATTGGCCGCAGGAGGAGTTTTTATTTAAGGGTATAAAATATCCATCCAGTCATCCCCTCCAAAGAAGAAAAGGGGGAGCCTCGCCGCCAAACGGCCCCTCTCTGTCCCTTCTGTGCCCATGGGCAGTCACGACGCCTTCTCCCATCCGCGGTCCCAGTGCCTCCATGCTATTCCCCCGACGGGATAGTGAAGAGGTACCGGGGTTACTCCCCGAGAAGGGTCAGGTGGGTGGCAAGCTATTTGAACAGAATTTGTGGAGATAGATCTGGAGGTCTTGACAAGGAAAGTGGTGATGGCGCTCACTTTCCAAAAGTACCCCAGAAGAAGGTTTCACAGTTATAAAATATTGCTCTCCGCTCTCTAACTATCAATAAGACGTGCATTAAAGAGGATTGTTTGTAAATGGTGTTCATGATCATTAACATATATTTACATAATGCAGATTATAGCGCGATGTTTTACAGCTATCTCCCCCCACCCCACCCCCCGCCA
>NW_009921878.1:0-602 GCF_000696875.1 Nestor notabilis
CACCACTCACCTGAGCCCTGAGTGAGTGATACTGGGTGGGAAGCCGGGCACTCCATCATGGGGAGGGGGCAAGCTGCGTCCCGCTGCTGCTGTCTGTGCAGGGAGACCCTGCGCCTCCTAGGAGGTACATGGGAACTCTCTGGTGACCCTCCCAGAGCAGCACATTGCAATGTTTCCTTTCTCCTAGGCTGGCTGCCCAGAGCGTATCTCATGTGGTGCCCCTCTTCTTGAATGGAGAGGTCTCTTTCCTGCCCCAGAACAGTTTTCCCTGCTCCTTCCAGCCCTTCCAGGTGCGTTGGGTGCTTGGGGCTGGGGTGCTGGAGCAGGGGCAGGGAATGAGGATGTCTGCACAGGCTGGCAGCAAGGACCCTGAGGACATGAGCACTGCTCTTTCCTTGCAGGATGGGGAGTGCTTGGAGGCACAAAGGCGCCTGGTCGCCCTCCTGATGGCCTTTGTCTGCTCCTTGCCCCGCAATGTAAGTAGGTGGGAGCAGAGTGAAAGAGGCCCTGGCTGACCACCATCCTGCCTGGGACCACAGCAAGCTCCATGGGCAGAAGGGAGAGCTGCAGCCCCGAGCTTTAAGACACTTTCCTTTACCGGC
>NW_009921878.1:639-5836 GCF_000696875.1 Nestor notabilis
GCTGGCGCTGCGCTCCTCCTGCACCTGCCCCTTCACTGCCACCACAGCTGCCAAGTGCTTTGCGGGGCTGGTGAACAAGCACCCGGCAGGTAAGGGACAGGGTAGAATGCTGTGCATCCCTGCCTGCTGCTGGCAGGGCAGTGGCTCAGCCTGTCCCTTCCATGTCCCCAGGGCAGCAGCTGGATGAGATCCTGCAGCTTGCAGTGAACAGGATAGAGCCTGGCCTGGTGGAGGGGCCACACCGGACGCAAGCACTCACCCTGCTGCTGTGGGTAAGGCCTGCCCTGGGAGAGAAGGGGCAGAGAGATGGGGTGAGGGGATGAGGGGCTGGCCCAGTGCTGACCCTGCTCTGCCTGCATAGGTGACCAAAGCCCTGGTGCTGCGCTACCACCCCTTGAGCTCACACCTGACGGATAAGGTAGGCAGCGGTGGGGCTGGGCTGGGTGCTGCCCAGGAGCCTGCCTGCTCCCTGTAGGACCCCCAATAGCAGGACTCGCGGCTCAGGGTTCTCTCCCTCACAGCTGCTGGGCCTGCTGAGCGACATGGAGCTGGGCCCTGCTGCGGCTGATGGCTTCTCCCTGCTGATGGGCGAGTCGCCGGACGTGCTGCACAAGGGCTGCCACGCCGACGTGCGCATCATGTTCCGACAGCGCTTCTTCACTGACAACGTCCCCAAGCTGGTGCAGGGCTTCCACGGGGCTGGCCCTGGTGAGCGGCCACCCCCAGCCTGGCCCATGGTGCCAGGAGACCAGAGCTGGCGTCCCGTGCTTCCCCTGGCTGCCTGTAACCGTGTCTGCTCTCCACAGATGTGAAGGCCAATTACCTGAAGGGTCTGTCCCATGTGCTCAACCACTTGCCCAAGCCTGTGCTGGTGACAGAGCTGCCCACGGTGAGAGCTAGCAGCAGGCACTATGGCAGCACAGAGTGCATGGCTGGAGTTACTCACGTCTTCTGTGTTCTCCCCACCTGCAGCTGCTTTCCCTCCTGCTCGAGGCCTTGTCCTGCTCGGACCGTGTGGTGCAGCTTTCCACACTGAGCTGCCTCCAGCCGCTGCTGCTCGAAGCTCCCCAGATCATGAGCCTGCATGTCGACACACTGGTCACTAAATTCCTCAGCCTCACCTCCAGCCCTACCATGGTATGTGGTCCTCCTCCTTTCCCCCATGCCCCTCTCCTCTGCCGCCTTCTGCTGCCTTCACCCCTGTTTGTTCCAGGCTGTCCGCATCGCCGCCCTGCGCTGTGCCCATGCGCTTACCAGCCTGCCCACAATAGTGGTAAGTGCTCCTGCAGCAGCCTGCTCCTTCATGTTAGAGGGGCAAGGGGGTCCCAAACCTCTTCCCAGGGGGCAGCTAGCACTGAGCAATCTCACTAAGAGTCCTTTCTGTCGTACAGCTGCTCCCATACAAGGCCCGAGTTATCCGGGCACTGGCCAAGCCTTTGGATGACAAGAAAAGGCTGGTGCGGAAGGAGGCGGTGGCAGCACGGGGGGAATGGTGAGTGCATGTGGCTGGAGCTGCTGGGGTGCTGGTGTGTTTGGGATATGGCTGATGACACCATCTCTGTCCCTGCAGGTTCCTGCTGGGCAGCCCAGGCAGGTGAGTGCCCTGAATTGCCTCCCTGTGCTGATCAACCATCCCACCAGCCCCCTGACACCCCACCATGCCACGGACCCTTGGAGCCCAGTACTGCCCCCAGTGCCGGGGCTGGAGCCTGGAGGCCAGCAGGCAGCACCCTCACTGCAGCACCTTCCCAGCACCCTCAGTGGGCAGGGAGCTGTGCCACTTGTGGCTTACCCACCTTTTGCTGCAGCAGGGACAGTGATGGACAGACTGGCCATGTGTGAGTGGAGAGGGCAGGCCTGTGCACATGTGGATGCTATGTGGCAACCCACACACCAGAGGAATAAATATCTCTGTTTTGGTAATGCTGTGGGGGGTTCCCATGCAGCCTAGGCTGGGACCTAGTGCTCTTCTATGTGTTGAGTAGCTTACGGTGCTGCTTTTTCCATGCTGGGGAATCAGGGGGCATCTTTCTCCTCCCCAGTCTCCAGCAGTCTGAGCCTCCCACCAGGGAAAAGAGACAGGCTCCCTTTAAAAAACAGTATTTATTGGATGGTCTTAAAAAGGCTCCTGGGGAGCGCTCAGGGCCAGGGGTGCATCCTCTGTGCCCAGCCCTGCTGGAGAGCCGAGCTGTGCCGTGTGCTGGCCCATACCTCGCTGGTACCATACAACACAGTACCTGTGCTGTGAGGGCAGCCCCTCAGCTGGGGCAGGGAGCAGTAGCCCTGCTGCCTTTCCCAGGGCTGCATGCAGCCACCAGGGAACCCCGAGAGCAGCGTCCGTGCACCAGCATTGTCCAGTATTTGCTGTGGCTCCGGTGAGCGATGTGTGCCAGCACCCACCTTCTGCCTGCTGCTCAGATCCACGGCAGAAGGACTCCACTGCAGCAGTGGAGCAGGTCCCCTGTGCGCTCCCCTGCCCGCAGGGAGGGATGTCCGCAGCACCCATGCCTCAGATGGACAGGAGCGGTGCGTGCTGCTCAGCCACACAGGGAGGCAAGTCCCAGCTCAGGCCTGTCCCGTGGGGCAGGTGAGGAGAGGGCAGCAGGACACGGGTGAGCCAGTGCCTGTGGGGACAGGAGGGAGGCCACAGCAAAAATACTAAAGTGTGTTGGAGCTTCTCAGCTCTGCAGAGTCAAGACAGGGCTGGGAGCTGTGTCCCTGAGGCATGATGCTGACTGAGCTCCTCAGCCAGGACTCTCTTGGCGAAGGGGTGCTGGATACACCATTATGGCAGGGCTGAGGAGCCACAAGCCAGCTGATGCCCAGGTCCTCTGTGCTTTGCAAAGCCCGGAGCAGTGCCCAGCATAGGATGGTTGCTGTCCTGCTCTGCCCAAAGAGAGCCCCAATGTCCCAACACCCCCATGTGCCACTGAGCCACCACCTTTCCATGCAGGGGCTTCCCTGTGTCTTTACCTTGGCACGTCCACACCGAGGAACACCTTCCAGTTATCCCAGCTGCCATAACTATAGGGGTTCCTGAAGAGCTGCAGGCCAAGGAGACACACATCAGAGGCCTGGCTGTGGCCTGGCCAGCCCTGTGCTCTGCAGGCTGTGCTCACCTTGCCCTTCTTCTGCAGCCTCTGCCTTTCCTTCTTGTTGATGTGCCGCTCAATGCTGGTTTCCCCGCGGGTGATGAGGGCAGCGTGCCACAGCGTCAGAGCACCCAAGGCCAATGCCACCGAGCTGGGGATGGCAAGGGACAGCAGGCTGCACACAAGCTTCCCCTCCCTGGTGACACAGGGCTAAGGCTTCCTCTCTGCACCCTCAACTGCATAGATAGGTCAGCACATCTACTCCCCTGTGGGAGAGCCAAAAGCTCTCCTTGGTGGCCCAAGAACTGACAGGGCAGGGACATGCGTGCAAGAGCCCTGGGGAAGCAGAGGGTGAGCAGTGTCATGGGACAGGGGGCTGCATGCTGTTTCCCCCCACATCTTTGCCCCAGGCTCCCTTACCTGCACAGGACCCAGACGTAGACCACACTCTTGTGGAAAGCTCGCTGGCGGAAGGAGAAGGTGGGTGGTGGGGTCTGGTAGTATGTCTGAAAAAGGACCAGAGAGGGGCAGATTACCCAAACTGCTCTGTAGCTTGAAGCCAGATGGGGACTGCTGTACCCCTCGCTGATGCAGAGCTGGAACCAAACACAACAGCCAGGGTGATGATGAGGCAGCCCAAGACAGCCACGAGACACATGAGAGCTGGCACATCAGTGAGAAGCAGTGGGCTGGAGATAAAGGGTCAGGGAGCAGCTGTGGGACACCACACCAGATGCTCAGGGTGAGATGTGTACACACTGCTGCAGCTTCCCCAGGGCAGGAAGGCCTGAGCAGCACATGCCAAGCAGCTGCCACCAGCCAAAGCCCCTGGGAGCTGGGTGCACAGGGAAGCAGAGCCCAAGCTGCTGGAGGCAGTGCTCAACCAGCCCCAGCTCTCTGATGCATGAGACGAGCACAGGGGCTGGTTCTGGCTGTGGGGTGCTCACTGAGAGCAGGGCCCCAAGCAGGACCCAGCCTGCAGAGCAGGTCTGCTCCACGCTGCCTGCAGCAGCTGCGGGGCTGGGATGTCCCACCTGGTTGGCAGCCACCTGCAGTCTCTCCTTCTCAAGCAGTTTCATTCTCTAGGGGGTGGAAAACAGGACACCAGTTACGTGTCTCAGAGGAGGGGTCTTTCCCCCTCGTCCCCCGCAGGATCAGGGCAGATGGGGGCCTCGCAGGAGGAAGGAGAGGGGAAGCAATGTCACGACAAGGCCGGGCCTGGCCAGCCCTGTGCTGCAAGCTCAGCCTGGGCAGCCCAGGCAGCCGCAGTGCACAGCAGGGTGAGGGCGGGGGGCTGCCGGCTCACCTCAATGGCTGCATAGGCGTCCCGGAACATCTCCCAGCCACTGATGCTGCAGTAGATGCAGCCCATGGTCATGAACAGGCAGAAGGAGAAGAAGTAGCGGTGGTTGTAGTGTCCCACACAGTTGTTTAACCAGGCTGCCTCTAGCGTTAAGGGTATATAACTGTGACAGACAGTGGGTCCAAACCCACCGCAGGGACAGGGTGGTTCTTCTGGTCCCAGTCCCCAGCACCTTTTCCCCTTGTTGGCTGGCTCAAGGAAGGTATAAGGCACAGAGAGAAGGGGGAAGCAGGGCCAGCTCCCCTCGGGAGAGTGCCATGGGTTAGTACTGCAGAAGGATACGGCAGTGGTGGTCCATCTTCAGCACACACCTGGGAGGGAGGAGAGCAGCACCAGTGTCAGCACAAGCACTGTGTTTGGGAGAGGGCAGGCGGCCCCCAGCTCTGCAGGCTGTGCAAGAGACAAGGCAAGAAGCCAGCAGAGCAGAGAGGAGGGGGCCCCAGACTCACAGTGTGACGGGGCAAGGAGAAAGGCTGCCCTGAGTGCTGTGGTAGGCCCTACCTGTTGCAGATGCTGCAGTGGTGGGTGCGAGCAGGCTTGGGAGCAATGCATTTTCTGCAGATGGAGACGCCGGTGAGATCGTCCTTGGCCTGTGCACAGGTCAGAAGAGGTTTGTGCACCCAAGCCCTGCATCCATCCCCTGTTATCCATGCTCCTCACCTCCCCTGTGAGCCCACCACCCCCTCCTCACCCAGCCTGGCTGTTCCCATCAGGAGGTAGCCTTCAACCACACCACTGGGCT
>NW_009921878.1:5912-6241 GCF_000696875.1 Nestor notabilis
CCACAGCCGGCCCCCAGTGCCCCACCAGGAGGGGCTGCGCTGCCGGTCAGTGCCTCACCTGCGGTGGGTGCCCGGGTGAGGTGGTGATGGCCATGTAGTAGTGGAAAACAATCATGATGAGGTTCCAGTGTCCGTAGGCGAGGTGCCAGCAGATCCAGGCAGGTGTGTAGGTCTGCAGGATGAGGGGCAGGAGGCAGATGTACACGATGGCCACAACAGAGCTCGTCAGCCCAATCACCAGTGCCACAAACACCTGTGTGAACGGTGCCTGTGTCACCACAGTGCGCAGCGCCTGCCCCCGGCTGCCTGGGGAGAGGCACAGGCAGGAT
>NW_009921879.1:0-9897 GCF_000696875.1 Nestor notabilis
TGGTGGAGATGGTGCCCATCAGAAGGTGATCCCTCTCTGTTGTGACTGCACACCTGTAACACCTGCAACGCACACACTCAAACAGAAACACAAACACAGGGATGTGTGGCAGGAGAAAAGTGAGCAAAGATCTATGAATGTGACCACAGTAATAAAAAGCAGATTTAAATAAACTGTGTTAAAATGTCTATTATCTTCAACGTCCCAAATGTTTTGGTGGGAGAGGGCCTACATATTCCATGTCATATTCCATGGGATTGTAAGGTCCCCCCAGGCTCCTCAGCTGAGCCATTCACTTTTTCTTTGGCTGGGAGAAACACAAGACAAGCTCAGCCCCTAGGGAAGGTGAACACTGTAGCAGTCATCCATTGTGGCCCCGCTAGGATGGTGTTGCTGGTGGAAAGCCATTCTGGCAGCGAGGGCATAAACCAGTCCACAGTCCTGACCTGCAAGGAGTGACAAGTGTCCTATTGTGGACATGGTTAGATTTGTGTAAACCTTTCTCAGGTTAAGCCTCCCCTCTGCCTCTTTTTTATTTTTTTTTTTATTATTATTTTTTTTTTTCCTCCCCAGGACTGAAATAGTTTCTTTGAGCTAAACTAAAATGAATGCCAGGTAATGGCTAGATGGAAAAGCTCTTATTTTATAAAGACTATAGGCAAACATATCCCATTGGGCAGAATAGTCTACAAGAAAGAGACTTCTTAAAGTCCCACAGAAGTAGGCAATTCACTAATGAAAATGTGCACCTCAAGTATGTGTATATGGGAACAGACATTCCGTGTGCCCAAGTGTTCTGTAAAATCAGTGATAGGAAAGAGTCCTATATAAAAATGTATCCTCTTCAGGATCAGTCTTCTAAACCTGCTCTGTGTCTTTCCCCTTAACAGTCAAACACGGTCTGACTGTAAGGACAAGACAATTTTGAGGCCCAGCAGCTGGGGTTCCTGGAATGGATAAAAATACCCTCTACAATATCTCGTATTTTTCAGTATAGCAAGGTGCTAGAAGCAATCTTTTGCCCTTTTATACTACTTGAAAGCGCACCATTAAAAAAGGCGGTTTGAATTATTTGTACAGAGATAGAATTGAATAAAGCAATGAGAACAGGTTGTAGAGGAAAAAAGATGACTATTCATTTTTTCACTTCATCCCTTATCACTTCGGTTTTCATCATTCACCTTTGGGACAAACACCTCGATCCCGAATCAGATAAAACTTACTGCAGTCAGCAAAGCTAAAATTTTGTTCACCTTATGAAATCCCACTGACTTCCAAGGAACTATTTATACTCACAAAGTGAGTGGATTTAAGGGAGACCAATGTAGCAACCCTTACAGATGTGAATTGTATCCTCCTCGTCAGCTGCCTTAGGGTGGGAGCACTCACACTGGTGGTTAGTAGCAAAGGTAAAATAAACCCCACTTAAACAGAGTAACTCCACTAACTTTATACCACACAACATTTCCCGAATGCTGTGAAGTTAAGAAATAATAGAACAACTTTATTTAGAAATGCGTATGAAGGGTGAGTCATGATTATTGTTGTATTGCAAAAGCAATAGTGCTTTGGGGAAAAAAAAGGACAAAAGAAATCAATGAGTTAAATAAAATTATTAGTACAGTGTAATTTGTCTCTGAAAAGCAAACAAAGACGTGTGGGACAACAGAAAGAGAAACTGCTGGTTGTCTCTTCCTAGACAAGAACTCTATTACATGTATCAATCTCTTTTTATCTCTGAATTATCTTTATTATATAACATTACAGTATATTCTATCCTACTCTACATCCAAGGATCTCAAGGCAATTTACAAATATTAATGAATTAGCAGGGCACTGTTATTTTGTATTTACTTACTGGTTTCTTCCTAGGGATCTTAATGCACACAGATTTTTGCAGTTTGGCAACAATGTCAGGGCAAATATTATTTACCTAGTTTTTATATGAAAAAAATTTGTGCCACGAGTACATGTGTACTTTGACTTTGAAACTGGGGCTCTCTAGTATTAAACAAAGATAAGAATCTAAGTCTGATGACTGCTAGTCTGATTTCTTTCCAGCAAAAACCTGTCTTCCCTCCATCACTGCTACTACTAACCTACCTCCTTCCTCCTGGCTAGGAAGACCAGCATTTGCCTGCTCCAAGCAGAAGGAGCATCCAGTTGTCCCACCCTGTTCTGTAACATTTCTCCTTTCCTGAAGTCTCCACAAAAATTACTGCACAGACACTCTAACACCAAGAAATGCGTCAGCCAGGAGAGTTTATGAGCAGTGTTACTTTCCCAACAATTTTAACTTCCAGTCCTGCCTGGAATCCGTGATTTGGTTAACTACATCACCTCAAATGTGGTGTTTTTGTCTTGAGCACTTTCTTTTCTCTCCCAAATACGCAAGGTGGAACAAAAGAGGTTAAGAGAACCCAGAAAGTTGGGGGCAATAACCATCCAGTGGGGTTTCTGCAGGTACGAAACCCATGGGAGCAGAGCTGTTAAGAGGCACTGAGAACTGCGAAGACCTGGAGCCTGCCAGCTCACACTTCTTTTTGCTGTGAGGAAAATATGTATTCCAAAGTCCAGCTTCCTGCTACAGTAATTTCATGGGAACTTCTCATAAGTTTCCTCCTTCAACAAGGATTTGATGCAAACAGAGGCACAGTAGGCTTATTTGATATTTTAGTTCACAAGTTCTCTTTCTCATCAGTAATAATAAAACTCCACAATGATATGAGGCCTTTTTCAGCTTATGTCAACAGAGACTCCTTTATACGACAGAATTATCTGTGTGTGTGTGTGCAGCCAGAATATTCCTCTGATGAAGTGCAGGGTCAAGTTACAAACTTCATTTAGCCCATACTTGCCTGTTTAACCAGTACTGCTTGTCTGTAAACTGGTGTTAGTTTAGAAAACTCAGACAAAACTTTCTAGTTTCCTCCAAACATAGAATTTCCTCCATCAGAATCCAACAGGCCCAATGCCTGCATAGATAAATCCTATGAGAGACATGTTTAATAACCAACATCTTAGGATTTGAGGTAGAAATGGCTTCCCCTGAAAAAGTTGCCCATGTGTCTAGCTTTTCCTATATGAAGTCAAACACATGATTCTCTTTTTTTAGTGGAGACTTATGCCAACAAGCTTTACAGAATGTGACCATTTTTCTAGGGCTTGCAGCTAGTCCTCTTTTTCTGGTTAATGTATCTGAAAGGTCTTGCTTAGGTGGATTCTCTCTCTCTCACAGCCTGAACTCAAAATGATTTTTAACTTTAGTAGGAAAAACCCAACTCTTACCCATTTCATGAGATTGCAAGCAATGTATCACATGCTGTTTCACTGTCATTTTTTTTCAGACTGTTGTCTGGCTTCCCATGTTAGGGAACACACTTGGGCAAATGCATGCACACACACTAACATACAACCCAAAGAGCAAGACCGCAGAAGAGTAAATTGCATTTACTCAAGAAGTCAGACAAAAAATCTCATAGAGGTTTCCTGAATATTTCCCTTGGTAGATACATGGAACATTTATGTAAATGATTTAGGGGTTTGGGTTTTAGTTTTTAATAGAAAAATACTGGCCTTCACTTACAGATGAAGTGTTCACCAAAACCTAAAGAATATAAAATCTTTACAATTATTACAGATATTCAAAGCAAAGCAGAGAGGAACTTTTGCCAACATCTTCTAGGCTGGACACAAAGTGAGTTCTCTATACCATGCATGTGTTGATTGCACATGTGTGCACCTAAAGAGAAAGCGGCTTGTAGTCAGAGATGCTGAGTTGTCACTCTTATTATGGTCTTATTTTCTCTGTGGAGGAAACGCTTAATATTTGATTAGAATTCACAGTTTTATTTGTATATTTTCTTTGTGAACAGAGGCCTTGTTCTCACCCGGCACCGCCACACGCAGGCATTTGAAAGGGCCTCGGCCTTTTAGGTAGCTCCAACAACAGAAGCATAACCAGTGAAACGAGCAACAAAGATTAGCAGCGCTGTGTCCCCATTGGCTTCTGCAGAGGCTCCTCCAGTCAGCGGTCGGTTATTATAACAGAAGAACAAAGTGCCGAAGCTGCCTGCAGCTCCATTCAGCTGCTGGTTGCCCAGGCAGGCAGGCCAGCAGCCAGAAGCCAGCAGGCAAAATTTAACAGCCACGCTTCAAAACGCTGGTAACAGCGATCAATGGATCCATAACTCTCAGCTCTCCAGATATGGGGTCATCTTTCAATACTACCCCACTGTCATATACAACATTTGTCTTGTCCTACATTCAACTAATTGTGTCAATCTATGGGGTGACTCTATAATACACATATACAATAGCACAATGAAAGCAATAATCTCCTACCCAGTCTCTTTATTTATTTAAGTGCTATTACAAAGTTTCCTGCAGCAAAGAGAAGCTGGGAGGCTACAACCTATTCCAGCCATGCAACAAGCTATCCCGATGAAAGAAAGAAAGAATGTGGTGACTTAAATAAGTTACATGTTATGTGATTTTTTTTCCATCCTGACAACACTACCAAGTGGTGGTGGTGGGGGGGGTGGGGAACAGGTTTCACCAATATTTCAAAATGTGTAGTACAAAAAGAAGCAGAAATCCTGATAAACAAAACTTGCGATTCCCAGATAATAATTTTTTCCTTCTGATGTTCTTTTTAAGGGAATATTCACAATTTATATTTATTATGAGTAAAATGCAAATACAAGACATATAAAATAGCTCAAAGCTTTCTCAGTTTAATTATTTTGTGGCTCTAGTTTTTGAAGTCGTAATATCGTTATGTATCTTTAACATAAATAACTTCCACAGTAGCAAGCCTTCTTAGTTCAAAATTCTGTTCGGACAATTACCATAAAGTACTAGATATTGCTGTTCTCAGCATCACTGCGTTAATTGCACAAATGACCACATTTGGCTAATGTTCATAAGCCTCAATCAATCAAGGTTCATTCTTGCTTTGCTATCATCCCAACACACCCCCAGTTCTCCTTTACAGCTACTTACACCTCTTGGGCCTAGCCGTATGTAGATATTTCAAGGGTCTCCTGCAATGAATGCATTTCCTCCACTACCTGAACCAACAAGGAACATTTGGGGCTCTTTGCTGGAATCAGAGTGGCCCCCCAGTCTCTGAGAATTTCTGCAGGTCATTAAGAGCTATCCACTTACTATAAAATCCTTGCAGATACTACCATGCCTTATTGTCATGTGTTTATTACAGTGTCTGAAGGTTCTGCTAGCAGTGATGCTAGCCCTCTCTGTTTGGGCTCTGTCCCAAGACAGACACAGATAACTATCCTGAGGTCATTGAACAGTCTGTATTTTACATTCTGTCCCAAATAATGTCCAGCCTACAAACAGTCCAGCCACATATGGTTTCCACTGAGAGACTGAGTACAGACTGGAAAGTGAGATGGGGAAAACTCTTCTCATAAAGGCAGATGACCTGATGAACCAGCAAGGCAAAGGTATGTAGCAGGATGTTTGATACATCACAAAGCATATCAAATAGTCCAGGATGGAAAGTTGTCTGATCAGCACACATTTGACTAATGTCAGGAAAGGTAACTTTTGAGGAGTTCTTAAAAAAAATAAAATAACCGTGACTAGAAAAATCAATTCAGTCCGATAAAAAGGAAAGTTCCTTTAATTATTATAAGAAGTAATGAAAAAAAACCCCGAAGGTTGGAATGGGTAAAAATTATAAATACACATCTTCTTCAATAATCCACCACCACAACAATCAACAATACTGAGGGAAGCAGAACGTTAAGACATGCCCTTCTCCATACCCTATAGATAACAAGAAGTGAAAAGGGATTGCTCCATCCTAGCCATTCTTAGTCCACCCCAGCCATCAGGCAGTGCCCCACACCTCTCTTGCAGGCTGCAGCTCCAAGTACCTGGAGTGGAAGGACCTACAAACAATTGTGCCCATGCTGGAGCAGCTTCTCCATGAGCATTGGGCAGGCCTCTGACAAAAAAAAGGAGGGACCCTCAGGGAAACATGCTGGCCAGCTCAGCAGAGTAGGCTCTGTGTGAGTGTGTGTGGGCATGTGTTATTTACTAAACTGAGCTCTGCTTGCTTTGCTGCGGTGTTGTGAAATTTTTCAGACCTAATTCTATTTCAAGAAAATACCAGAGTCCTAAATGCTCTTGTCTGTAAAGGTTTGACTGTTGGAGATCTAATCACGGTGTGAACCTTTCCTCAGTGTTTCATAACCTGACTGAATAACCAAAGAGAATTTATGTGAACATTATGAACAAACCGGTCCTGCCCTCTATTCTCCTGCAGCTCTTAGTCTGTGAAGGTTGGAACAAGCTTCCTGTGAGAAGTTCACAGGACACAAATAATGACGAGATGAGAGCTACAGTGCTTGAACAGATGAGAAATAAGTCAGAGGATATCTGTGTAAAGAGAGACAAAAGGCACCTAAAAACTTTAATATGGTCAAACTTTTATATGGAGACCTGAGAGTATTTGCAATGAAATGTTTCTTAAAACAAAGACAAAACTCCTCACATTTTAAATTAAATCCTCCAAACTCTCTTCCTCTTTGGGCAGAACTGCTCAGAATGGCCAGAGCTGGATTTTTAGGTTTTTAACACTGATGATGATCAAAATTCCCAAAATGGTCTCAGTGGTGTATTGGCCTGGTTCCCTATGGAAACTTCTATCCTCAGGGACGATTACATCCATGAGTCTGATCTCCAGTATGTTATAAACTAAGAGGACAATTTCACACAAGAATTGCCATTCGTGAAATCTTTCTTCCAATGAATATTTCTAATGTTAAATAACCGTAAAGTTGTGATATCAGTAGCCTAGTAACAGGGTTAAGCAACTAGAAAATGTAAGTATTGAGTACATAATTTAGCTCATAGCCATAACTGAGGCAAAATTTGCCTGAGAGGAAAGGAACAAGGACTTCAGGATGTGTCCCATCACTGGCCCTTCCATTTTCTTGCATGCTAGTCCTTACTCCAATTCTCAGCACAGGGGACAGGTGGGAGGTGTGCTAGATGTGAGCATGACAGTGATGGAGACAGCATGTTTGTTACAGAATGTAATTTAAAGTACATAACAACTGGAGATGTCTCACGTGGGGCCAGACCATACACGAATTACATGTGCACATACAGAAGTTCTAATTGTGATAGCTACAAAGAGCAGGCTCTGAGTCACTGGGAAGTGAGCTGGTTTCTGTAGATGCCTCCTTTCAAAAAGTAAATGCATCACCTAAAAGACCATCTTCAGGAAACAACTTCACAGACAGATAGATAGATAGATAGATAGATAGATAGATACACACACATAGCAACTCTCTGCATAAATGCAGTTTTTTGAAATAGGCAGGATTCTCAGCAATGCCGTACTGTTTGTATATCTACACAGTCACGATCTATTCCATATACACAAACATCCGCCTAGCCAGAAAATAATTGTGGATAATTCAATGTTCAGATTCGATAATGGATGCTCAAATAAATATGAGAATTCCAAGCAAATTTGTGCAAATGAAAAAAGATTTCCTCTGACATAATGGCATGGTGCAAGGCTGTCTGTAATGAGCTGTAATTTGTCTGGAAGAGCATTTTAAAGGGGTTGATCCATCCATTGGAAGACCAGCAACTGCTCTGAGACTAGAAGCAATGAGCCAGCCTGCCTCGTCTCAGAGGAAATTACACCACAAGCAGGCCAAATTTCTGACAACTTCCATAAATTATTTCAGATTTTCATATTTCAAATTTCATCTGCATTCATCATGTGAGTTTGACTGGGGAAAAATGTCTAGGAGGAGCTCTGCTAGCATTCAGTGCAGCAGTCCCAGGAGCCTGCCCTGGGACTAGATAATTGAATTTAGTTTTGATTAGATTATTCTTGCTGCAGTCTACTGCCAATCTGAAGTATTGTGCCTTCTCTTCTACTTAACCTTCCTGCCCCATGCCTGCTCCAGCCTGCATGCAGCTCTCTGTATTGCAGAATATATTTGAACAATCAAACTTAGGAGTTATTATTTTGCTTTCCATTGTCCATCCTTATAAAAGCACACATCTTTCACTGGGTTCCCTCTTCCCTGAAATCAGATTACTTCTTTTTTTTAAGTTTGTAATATTGTTTACCATTTTCAGTGGAAAGTGCCCTGTAATTTAGGTGGAAAATCTAAAATCATTACTACATCTCTGGATGATGCAACATACCATAAATAAGGATCATTTCTAAAATAGCTATAATCATCACCGGGCAATACACATGAGAATAAGAACAGGTAAATAATGAATTCAACCCTCTATTTAACTAAAAATCTATTGTTAGCCAAAGTTATTAATCAAATCTTTAGCTAGTGGTCAGTAAAAAACCAAACAACTCCTCCCCCCACCCCGAAACTAGCTCCACAGTCTTTCTCTGAAAGCAATCCATTAGGAATGCAGAATATGAACTTTTAGCAAAAAAAAAAAATCAACCCCTAACCCCCCCCCCCCTTTTGAAAGAAGTGTGGCAGAACAACAACAACAAAATGCCTTCATGTGAAATCCATCTAAGTGGATATACCACTATTAACATCAGTAACAATAAGCAATAAATACTTCTTAATGTATAGGCATTATTTTTCCCCACTTACAAAATGTGACTGAATTTATACATGTTTCAGGAACAAAATATGTGTAACTCTCCAAGTTGTAGTCTGGATTATTAGAAACTCAGATAAGGTAAACAAAGCTAATGCTGTTCTTTAAGTAATATCTATCACTTCCCTGTTATTGAGTTATTTCTTTTAACAGTATAGGGGTTTTTGATGCTATGTGTCTGAACTGAAGACTTTAGATTCTTTATTGTTCTCCATTTTGATGAAAAAAATTGAATTGGTGGCTGTTATATTGAGTTTTGTTCCGTAAATATACTGAAATCATATTTTTGTTAGAAACTATCAATAAATCCAGTATAAGAAAAGTAATAAGATACAAATATGAGCAGGACCTTTGCAAAGGAAATTTACAAAGAGAGTGTGCCCATAAAATATATTAGGGAATGTGCTTTCTCCCTTGTGTTTGAAGAAAATACAGAAGGAATTACAGGGAGCTGTGCTATTTTTAATACAGATATAACACATGAAATCAGATGACGAACTTCTGGAGGATAGTGTTCAAGAAAATGATCAAGCATGAACTAATAACTTGTGGGTTGTCTTAAAAGGCCCTTACTTATCAGATTGAAGATTTGTTTCTCATTAACACAATTTACTAACACAAGGGATCTTGTTCCAAAAAATGACTGTATGTGTACGCATGCAGCTGTATGCACCCTCTACATGTATGTATGGAGTGATATGTATAAATAGGTATGTGCACACATATGCAGTTATTTTGTGTGCATATATACCCAAAAATGCACAGATGGGTTTGTATTTTTTGTGTGATTTATGTTAATCTGAGAAAGGAATCACCAATAACAAAATCTGGGTGAAACAACTGCGGATGAGAGGGAGGGAAAAGTTAAATATGGCAAATGAAGTGTGTAATGTCCCATGAGGTGCAGTTAAAGGTAGAAAATAGCTGTGTACTTTCTGCCTATGAATCCCACCACACAGACCTAGTATGTTCATTTTCATAGTAGTAGTTCCACTGGAAATAAGGATTTGGGTATGCAAGAAAGGGCCTACAGACCTCGGTGTACAGCTGCAATGGGTACAAGAAACCCAGAAAGGCTCCCCAGAATGTATGCATTTCTTGTCATTTACTGAAAAACCTCCAGGGTGGTACAGGGGTGGAATTCTTCTGACATCATCTGGTTTTGTCTACATTTTATTAAAAAACAATTTACATTCAGCAATGGGAGCTGTCTTAAAGACCTATTGTTTTCCCTTGTTTCAAGCAGCATCAATGGCTCATTCCTGC
>NW_009921879.1:9928-10578 GCF_000696875.1 Nestor notabilis
ACTGAACTTAACAACCTCGGGCTCTGGCATTGTATGGCTGGTTCAGGGCTGCGAAGAATGTGCGAGGCAGCTCTCAGAGATCTGCACCTGATGTGGAGACCACATGAGGCAGCATCAGGACTCACTTATTTCAGACACCCCGTGACAAGGTCTTTGTGCAACTGTCGGTGTGTTATTGTTATTTATGTTTTACTTACACATATACATGTAAGCCTTATGCCATAGACAGTGTTCCTTGCTTTGCAGTGGATGAAAATGTTCCTGTTTTCCTTGAAACAAATATTCAGAAATAATGGCAACTTCATAGTTTTAAGTATGTGACAAATAGTGTATCTGAAGCATAATTTGTGCTTCATTTGAAATACTGTTGGGAATCTACATTATTATTTAGAACAGCACCAAATTAAACCATTTCTGTAATGCAAAAGAATATTATAGCAAGTATATTGAACTAAGAAGAGTAGTCATGACTATGTTCAGTTAATTATAACATATAGGTATTAAAATAAACAGAAACTGCTTATGGTTTACAAGATGTGTACAATTTCAATCACTATTTAGTGTTACAGGCTTGATCCATGCCCAGCTTCTGAGAAGGGACATTCTTGCCCCACCCCCCCCCCCCCCCCCCCCCCCCCCCTCCCCTCCCC
>NW_009921879.1:10609-18866 GCF_000696875.1 Nestor notabilis
ACTGCCCCTCTCTTCCCTTCCCCCTCTGCCCTTTCCCAGTGTCCAGATTCAGGTCAGCCTCCAGCTGCTTTGCATTTTTTGTGTGATGACAGAAATAGGACCATGAAGGTCATCTTTCCAGTTTCTAAAGTAGAAGCTCTGATTTTGCCTTTTTTTCTTTGTTTGCTTTTTTGAACACTTTTATCTTCTTGAATTAAGTTTCCTTCAATTTCTTGACTAATGGTAAATAAAAAGGAAAAAAAGAAAGGAAGAAAGAGAAAGATGTATAACACTTATGGACAAATGGCAGGTAGAGCTGATCACAACCTGGCTTTGACTTACTGGGCCATGAAGAGCCGTGACCTAAGAGATGATTTAAAGCAATTTGCCAGCTCCCAGTACCAAGTGACCTTAGAAAGAGAGATGGGCTGTGCCAGAGCATGGCTTTCTGTGACAACTCCCAGACATAAACATACCAGAAAGATGCAGGCACCCAGAAAGAGCAAAAGCAAAGTAGAAGAGTTTTTAAGAGCTTTTTTGGGAATTGCTTGTAATTGGAACAGGCATTTTTACTGGAAGGAACCAAATCCATTCCAGCACAGACCTGCACCATAACATCTATTTCTGAAAAGTCTAGGTAGAAAAGTGTGACCAAAAGTATACTTTCCAAAGATGTAAGACAACAGCACACACAAGCTTTTTACTACTGTTATTGTTGAAAGAAAATCTTCTCATCTGGAGGCCTTGTGCCTTATGATATGCAATGAATAACTAATTTAATTAATGGAATATATATGGATGCTTTCTTAAATCCTGTATTTAAATAAAACCGGGACTCCAAGAATGGCACATATGACACGTGGGTAACAGATAAGACTTTCTGTGGTAAAATCAGACTCTGGAAGGAAGAAATGTTGCCCTCAATTGCAAAAATTAGGGTTATTTTTTAAACCTACAGAGACCTTTTCCAAAACACAGAAAAAAAGATGGGGGATTTATTTGAAAATCATTTGCTGTCTAAGCACTGCTTTCCAAAGACTGTTACCAATACTCCCACATCAGATCATGCACTGCCAGTCACTCAGCTGCTCTCTACATAACAGACGACATTGCTTGAGGAGGGCAAAGGATTTCTGAGGAACTAGACATAGACAAATGTTTCTTTCCATCCAGGATTAAATACAGAGAATATGCAAAAAGGAAAGAAACCAGCTCTTTTAGGCCAGCTTAGGCTTTCCCCACACTGGGCTGATTTGTCTCAGAGTTTAGAAAAGGACCTCCAACCAGCTGGTGCCCGAGGCATGGGGCACCAGAGATAGACCAGCTGATGCCCAGGATGTAGTTTCTCTGTCCCCTGGAGCTGGAGCTCTGTAACTGCTTTAGTTTTCCTGGTGCCAGAGCAGCTTGGAAATGAGGGAGCTGTAAACCGTTTCCTAAATTTCCTGCTCTTTCTCCTCCCAGCAGGTCTTGGCCCAACAATTAGCTCAGCTTTAACCATTTTGCAGCTAGCAAGTCATCCCCAATTGGTAAATGACTTCATATTTAGCATTACAGAGCTTCACTGCAGTGTGCAGCTGATTGCTCTCTTTCTGAAAATGAAAGGGTCCCAAATCACACTGAAATCAAACTAACATCAAAATTTGTGCCTGTCCCCCAGAAGCATTTCTGTTACATGTGATTTTGAAACAATTATATTTGGACTGAACCCTACTTTTGTGCATTTCTAGAATCAAACTCAAGGAAAACCTTATGGAAAGTTTTGAATTGTTTAGTTGTCTTTTTTTTTTTTTTTAATAATATGTAGATTTCTGGGTTTTCTCAGTGCCTGGAAGCAAAACAGACCTAACACCATGGGAAGGCTCACGTCTTAGTATCTGTTACCTTACTGGAAATTGAGATAAGGGCATCTCACAAAAGAAAAAAAAAAAAGAAAAAAATCTTTACTAATTAGATTGCCAGTTAAATTTTGCACACTGAAGAGCATCTGATTTTCCAGACACAAATCCAGGCTTTGCAAATCTGGATCTCCCTTCCTCTCCATAACGTCAGCACATGTTTCCAGATGAGAACGTTTAGCACCACTCTAAGGTAGTGGTCTTCCTCCTTGGTCTCCTTAGCATAACCACTGAAATAGTAGTGGGGCATCTGTGTCCTCTTCCCTGTGCAGAATATTAACTCTTCCAGCACACAAGCTGGAAGTATATTGTATAGTTTTGATACATATGAATGATGTGCAGGAGGGAAATGAACCTCCAAATGGGTGGAGGCTGAGGGAGATTGGCAGATGCAGCATTACTCTATGCATTTCACATGCAAGTGGCTGTTCAAGGCTGGTGGACCACCCCCCCCCCCAGCCAATACCTGGCACAGGACTAGGGTAGATGTGGCTTCAGACACTGTGTTATGCCTGTAGCTCTAGACTGCTTGCTACATGAATTGCACTGTGTGGTGCAGAAAGGATCTTGTGCTTCCTAGTTGAAGGGACTCCCTCCGTGTACTCCCTCCATGTACAGACAGCTTTCATTCATCTCCTACTACAGGAGATGAAGACATTTTGCTGTGGAAGAAAGTATGACATGAACCAATGAAGTTGTCAGCAAACTGCTTTTCCTCATAAAGAAGAGCCTGTGGTAGGGGGGTTGGAACTAGGTGGTCATTAAGGTCCCTTCCAACCTAAACTGTTTTGATTCTGTGATTCTAGATGCCATAATCAGTGTTTTGATGGCCCTTTGCTGCCTAGGAGGAAATTCTGCTGAAGGGTTGAACGAATCAACCTGGAAAAGAGAAGGCTGCGTGGAGACCTTATAGCAGCCTTCCAGGATCTGAAGGGGGCCTACAAGGATGCTGGGGAAGGACTCTTCATTAGGGACTCTAGTGGTAGGACAAGGGGTAATGGGGTTAAACTTAAACAGGGGAACTTTAGGTTCGAGATAAGGAAGAAGTTCTTCACACTGAGGGTGGTGAGGCACTGGAATAGGTTGCCCAAGAAAGTTGTGAATGCTCCAACCCTGGAGGTGTTTAAGGCCAGGCTGGACAGAGCCTTGGGTGACATAGTTTAGTGTGTGGTGTCCCTGCTCATGGCAGGGGGGTTGGAACTAGATGATCTTAAGGTCCTTTCCAACCCTAACTATTCTATGATTCTATGATTCTATGAATCATTTGGTTAAGGCCACTTTTGTTCAATGAATCCCTCAAGAACACCCTTACCTTTCACTGCATATTTAAGTCCAGGTAGCTCATGTGTACCTCTGACAGCTGCAGTGCTGCCTGCCCGGTGGGAGTCCATTGGTTTCTCTGCCCGGGCTGGCCTGCCATGTATCTGGGGGCTATGGCCACATCTCACAACATGCTTGATGACTGTTAGAGAGTTAAATTAAATCTCAGATGTTTAAATGCTCTATGATCAGGCCACTAAGTCTGAAAAAACATTGGACTCATTTGACGTAGATAATAAAGGCGATAATGCCACATAATCTAGGCAGTTCTCTCTCTTTTTTTTAGCACACAGTAGCAGAACCAGGGCTGACTCAAGCCTTCCCAGTAAGCACAAGCAAAATTCAATTTTTCAGTCTCAGCAGAGCAGCTCCTTGGCACCAGCCGTCTTGGATGACTCAGAGCACCAAGGCTAAGTGTATTCCCATGGCTTCACACTCCTCACATCCGTCCCTGTTATCCACCTGCCTTTGCTCCTACCCCGTTCCCGTCCCTGAATATCATCATCCACCCAGAGCTGTCGACAGGGGCACTGCAGTGCGTGGGGGACAAGAAACAAGACCATGACCCAGCCTCATGTCTAACTTCCTCACATGGCTGAGTAGCCTGATTTGTGCAGGACTTCGCTCTGTCCAGAAGCAGGGACTGCCCTACACTTATGTGTGGGCCAGCCACAGCCACAGCCACAGCTCCAGGCTCCTCACCCGGGAGTGGGGCTTTGCAAGACCCCTCAGACCCCTTCCCAGAGCTCACTTCTCTCTCACTTGTAAACCTTGCAGGATTAGTAGCAGATGCTTCTGACACTGCAGGTCTCAGATAACTTTCTGTTTTATATACATGATGGCATTTCTCATCAGTAGTCATCCGGCTTAACAGCAGGCATGGAGTATTAACGCAGGGCCATCCTCTAGCATCCTGGTGTCCCAGGGTTAGTTTCCTGATCCTTAGGACAGTGAAGCACCTGCCACTTTTTGGGGCATGTGGCTCTGATTGCTGTTGGGGTAACAGAGAGGTAAGGGGTACCTTAGCTTCAGACAAGAGCTTCGGGAAGGGCCCTTGTGCAGATGGCACCAGGAAGGCAGGAAAAACATGCTTCAGTGAGACACTGTAATTACTCAGTCTAGGCTGCACCATTTCCTGTAAGAATCCATTTCTTCCAGCAGAGACTGTTCGTTAAGCTTTGCTCCCAAGCAGCTTAGCTAAATGAGGGTTATTTTAAGCCTGCAACAGTGTTTCAAGATTTGATTCAGTGAAATTTATTAAAAAATATGAAAGGTTAAATGGCTGTTTCCTATCCTGAGATCAAAATGCTACACACAAATAAATGCTCCACATTCATTCTTCCTCCCTGTGTGTTTTCTGAGGACCACAAGAATGTTGGCGGATGTCGATCTCTGTTGGAAGGGCCAACAGAGATACCACACCAGTGTTCTTTCCTGTTCCTTCCCTTTCCTTCCCTTCCCTCTCATGTCTACAATCAGTCATGGGCTGAACTGAGAGGGATGGGTGGGTGGCCCTGCTCTGCTGGATAGGTGCTCCCTTAGGTGCTCCCCAGGCATTTCTTGAGTATTGTGGGGAGGGGAGCAGAGGTTCAGGGGACTTATGGTCTCCTTAGATCCCTTTTTGCTTCCCCAGGAAATCTTTGTTTGTACCAGCTGAATTTTTTCCTTCCATTTTGGGAACGTAGGTCTCATTAATGAGATTAATGGGAGCTGACTGTATGTACAAAGAGGACAATAGGTCCCTAAGACAAACCATGCCTCCTTTGGGGAATGTCAGTACAAATGGGGAAGACACGTAGATTTGTTGTGGTCTTTTTAGATGCCAGAATACTACCAGAACAACAGCATAGTGTGGAGGCTGCCAGCAGCCCTTGTAATGGGAAACAATTACCTGTGGCCAGAGAGCTGCACAAATGTCTGACGGTAAAGGTTGGTGCCCCTGTGGTTACCTGGTTAATAACACATTTGCAGGTATGGAAGTTGATCTACGAATGTCAGAATATTAATAAACAGAAAGTGAAAACAGTGTAGGGACATTTTCCATGGGTAGCTTGAGCAGGCAGGTCAGATTCAAGCCTCATATTCTGTTTGGGTTTTTGTGGGGCTTTTTTTCTGTCCAGAGGAAGAAGTGGCTTAGTGAGACACAGCTGGTAGCTTTTCCTCAAGCCCCCTCATAACCGACAAGACAGAATCCTGCTGTAGTATGAGAAAACAAAACTCCAACAGACAAACCTCCCACTGTCTCCATAGGTCCCAAATTTTCTCCCAGGATTTTCAATCTGTCCTTGCCTCCAGCCTGCCTGGTTGCCATCTCACTTCAGACCAGTCTGGAATACACCCCTCCCCGAAAGTGACTGCCCAGTATCTCGATAAAAAATAACTTTCATTAGTCCGACACAAAACTGGTAATTTTGTTTGGCTTTTACAGCATCAAAACACACCTGTTCTAGCCAGAATATTAAATAATGCCTGCCTTTTGTTAGCTGTATGCTTAAAGAAATGTAATTTTCTACTAAAGATGAAGTGAAATTTTGTCATTTCAGGCTTTTACTGAGCTGCATTTATTAGAAAATGAAGTCTACATTTAAATGAGGACCTATTACTTCTATTAGTCCCTTTTGAGCCATCACAAGTAAATATTACATAGATTATTAGAAGAGATGAGGAGACTGGGCAGATTGGCTTCTTGATCAAGGTTACTCTGTACTCATTATGCAGCAGCACATCTGGAATGGTCCAGTAGTACCCTGAGAATTCCTAATACATTAATAAGACTTACACCTCATGTAATTGCATTTGGCTGATTAACTTTCATCCAGCTGGTCTTAGCTGCATAAAAAGGTATTTTATAAGCTTGTTATACAGAAGTAAATTCTGAACATCTTTGGCATATATCTTGCCAACTTTTATTCTGACCTGAATAACTCACTTTCTGGCAGCTTTTAGCACAGATGAATCTAAAATACCCATCACAAACATTAGCCCCCTTGAGCCTGAAACTTCCAGATGTATAGTCATGACCATATGCCACAAAGAACTGTTATGTATCATTTTGTTATTAGTCATTTTAATAACCAGCCCTAGCTGTCTCTCCTTACTCATAATGGAAGTTCAGCACTTACAAGCTTACAAAAAATCTTTGGCTTTCTAAAGGCTGTAGTTTGAGTTTAGATGCTTTTGTTCCTGCAGCTGAATGCTTTCCAGATTGCAGCAGAGTCTGTTTGCTTTTTGAGGAGAGAGGAAAGAATCCACACATTCCCCACCAGCTTATAATGCGAAACCCCCCCTTTGTTTAACAGCAAACAAGGCGGCTGGAGATCAATTCTTCTTCTCCTACCATTAGGTGTCACTGCAGTAAATGGAAATTACAGACAAATGGTTCGTAAAGAGGATCCATTACCAAAGATTATTCTGTGAGAAAAGAAATATATATATTTATAAAGTAAATGATGCTGTATTATAGGCCTATACTTTATTACAAGCTTCATTTTCTAAACAAACCCCTAATTATTTTTTTTAAGCTTCTCAGATGCCTGAAAGATTTGAAAATGCAACTGCTCTAAACACTTCCAGAAACTGTTTAAGGGTTTTGTTGTAAAGGCGTAATCAAAGTGATTCAAAATGTGTAAATAGTATTCCTTTATTGATAATTTAGTTATTTTATCAAAACTGGAAACATTGCAAAATACAAAGAGTTCAATTGGAGATATGGTCTGTACTCTTGAGTCTGTAGACAGGAAAAGAAAGAGCTGATAGATAGAGCAGTCAAAGTATTTCAGAATAGTCCAGTTCTCCAACTTAATCTTTAACAAATCATTTATTTTTACTTCTACACAAAGATCTATAGTTTCTGCAATTAAAATTAGAAAATAAACTGTAGCAGATAGCTGGTTAATTTTTTTTAACATTTGCAAATTATTGGCAGCACAATCACGTTAATAATTAATTTTATGTTTCCAAAGCCATATTTCACACTGAATATATCTACTGGAGTTGTTAAGAGCAGATATTTTAGCTTTTAACATCTGTCTTCCTGTGCTACTCAATATTCCCTCTTTTACTGATTTTACCCCCAGACTTCTTGGACACCAAATCCCTCCAAAAGCTATATTTTTCTCCTTTCCCCCATCCCCTTTTGAAGCAAAACCCAGCACCCATTGACTCCATCAGTAATGGTCAATAATGATTTTTAATCTGCAAGCAAGGATCAGGCTCAGCTGGTATCAGATAAATCTTCTGGATTCCTGAAGGACACTGAATCTGGTGCCTAATGCTGTTTTTTTCCTCAAGTACTAGCAACAAGTTGTCAAGTAAATACAACTGTTGTAGTTCTGAAAAGCAAAAATGAGAAGTTTTCAAATAATTCCTTTTTAATTAGGCTTTCCATTTGCAGTAAAGTGTAATATGTTGAGTTTACGCTACTCTATATATTCTATCAACTTAAGTAGTTACTCGTGAAAATAATATTTTGGTAAAAAACACTTTCCCCTAACCCACCCACCCTCCATGCCAAAATATCAACCTGTGAAATCATCTAGAGTATTGCTGAATACTGCAGGACCATCTTCTGCTGGCTCTGTTCAGTTCAGCTCCTGCTCCGGTAGGACCACACCAACTTCTTCTGTTGAACTGTCCAGACTTTTTTTAGTCACTACAACTCTATATCCAGGGATTTAATTTATTTGATTGCTCAAGATTCTTATATGGTAAAGGCAGCTCATGTATATGCATTAAATCATAGCTTTACTTTTGAACCTATGGGTGAAAAAGATAACAGTCTGTGGTTCATTCTCTCTATGTCCCTGCCACTGGAACAGGAGTGATCTTGATATCCTGATTGATCCACGTGATCTAAATCAGTGTCTGGAAAGTTTCACAAGACCTGAGATGTTTTTTTCTTCTTGCAAAGAGTCTCTGTAACAGCTTAATGTTAAAAACAAAAAAAAAAAGTAAATCTGTAAAAAAGTCAGAATATTAAATATTGCTGTGGCATAGGAATATGTTTTCATTTTATATGCATATAGATGCATACGAGTATGTATATATACACATAATATATATTC
>NW_009921880.1:0-1490 GCF_000696875.1 Nestor notabilis
TGATCCGTTGTGGTCTCAATTTATAACACTCAGTTACTCCTGGAAACTCAGCTCTGGAGCGAGGCTGCTGGGCAGGCAAGAGCAGTGCACCTGCGGGCTTTAAGTGCAAAGGTGTCACCACCGAAGCCAAGCTGTGGCTGTAGTGGGTGCCAAGGAGTCTGTGCCAAGCCATGCCGGGCCCTTTGGCACCAGCCTTATCGCGGTAACCTCTCCTGAGGGATGGCCGAAACGGATGCAGATGGAAAGCAAAGCACATCCATTGCTCTTCTAGTGACTTCTATGTCCTGCTTCAGCCTCAGGGCCCTGGCCTGGCCACAGGGTGCTGGGGTGGCTGTGAATGGAGCCCAAGACCAAGGAACCACCTTCTGCACCCATGGAAGCACCACTGAGCTACAGCACTTGCTAATAAATCTACCTGCTGGCTCTGGTCCCTAAAATACAGAAATATAGGGGGTAGGTCTCTCAGACATCTGCTGGCTTGGGTCTGGCTCCAGTAACCACATCCCTGGCAGTGTCCAAGGCCAGGTTGGACACAGGGGCTTGGAGCAACCTGCTCTAGCGGAAGGTGTCCCTGCCCGGGGCAGGGGTTGGAGCTGGAGGAGCTTTAAGGTTGCTTCTAACACAAACCAGGCTGGGATTCTGTGGCTCTATGAAAACCTGCTGGTTTTGGTCACAGCAATAACTGGACCCACACACTGTTCAAGAGCAAAGAGCCCTGGGGCTGTATTTTTGACCCCAAATGAGATTTGGCTGGGGTATAAATGATGAGGGCTCTCCCCTCAGATGGGGCCTCCTCCAGGTTGGGCGAAACACATTCAATTCCCTTTCAAACTCAGAGCTAGTCATGTAGCATCGGATTCCTCCCGGCACCTACGTCCTGTAGTAGGTTCATGTTGTCAGAGTATGAAATGATTTTTGATGAGAATAAGTTTCCTTTGGGGCTTGTCATCTCCCAAAGGCAACTCTGTGGCCTCTGTGGCAGGGACTAACACACTAAGCCTTGAAACCTTGTCCAGTGTATGCCAAAGGATTGCTTGGTGTATGAATGTGTTACTTCAGACATAAACCACTGAGCAAGTGTGGGATCAGGAGCGGATCCGGCTGCATCTGAACACCTCTTTGAGGAATTCTGCAAGTAAGGGGGTCCTCTCTGAACCCTGGGATTCAATGGGTCTGTCTCACCCTGTCCTCTACACAGCGATCAGTCAAGTGAACCTCACCATGGAATTGTATAAACCACTGACACATTTACCATGGAATTTCATCAATATATGGTTGCTTCTTACAACTCCTCCAGGACACTTCTCCACTCTAAACCGACCTGCTCATTGTTCCACGGAGGCTCAGGAGCACCCCAGTGCTCTCAGGTGCCACCACAGCCTCGTCACACCCGGCCCCCGGCCCCGCTGCAAGTGGGGAAGCACAAACCCGCTTCCTGGCACGTTGGCTGCACAACCCACCACGAGGTGTGAACCCACCCGCTGCTGCTG
>NW_009921881.1:0-245 GCF_000696875.1 Nestor notabilis
TGCCCTCCTTCTTTCATGTGTGAGCAATGATGGGCACTTGTGGCCCCTGCACGGTTCAGCCCTGGACCAAGCAGCCCAGCTTCCTCTCAGCTTCCCTGGCACCTTTTAGCTGACCAACAGCCTCCCACAGCTCAGCCCCTGCTGCTGGAGCTCCTCCACTAGGGCTCATCGAGAGCAGCCCCATCCATTGCGCACCCTCTCCTCAAGAGACCAGTCGAGGCACTTTCTGCACTCCGAGCTCTGCG
>NW_009921881.1:255-4871 GCF_000696875.1 Nestor notabilis
GCTGCTGTGCCTGTTGCGTGCACTTCCTCCCGCTGGGGCAGCCACAGCAGCGCTCCCAGAGCGGGCCCTGCTCCTGAGGCAAGTGCTCACCATTCCTCTCGCCCTGCCTGCACCAACCGCCACTACGTGCTCCTGGTCGCTCGCACTCCCTGAGGTGGGTTTTTACTCACTGAGGGCTGGTGCCTTCACTCCTGGCACTGCCCCCTGTGAGTCCCTGCTCATGTCAGTGGAGCTGCGGCTCCTGGGGCAGTCCTGTCGAGGCGTTCCGGTCGATGACTTGAGTCTTCCTCGGTGGCTCTCGCTGCTCCGAACTGAGGCTCCGGGACGCTGAGCTTCCCCTCACTCCGGGGTTGAAGGCTTCCTCTCTAGAGATGCCTCAGCAATTCATTTATGCTTGAGTGGACTGGAAATGTTGAGAACAGTATATAGCTATGGTGTTTAAGAAGTATTCCTCACCTCACTGCATCTACATTGAGAATACTGCAGGGTTACTGAAGCTGTCAATAATGCAAGTAATTTGGAGGTTGTGCTCATATTTCATCCACTTTTCCTCTCCATAATTATTCTCTAAAACATCCTTATTGCTAGCATAAAAACTCTAGAACTTCTTGGAGTCTTCCTGACCAAGCAAGTTTCACAACTGTCTCTCTCTTGGGAAGAAGCACCATACGTGTGCTCATCCACGACAGCTCTCACAGGACCATTGGCTCACCTGTGTTCCCCTGTCCACGGTGCTGAGTCAGGGGATGCTTTGTGAGTCCTTACCCATAACAGAGCTAATTCCTTATTCAGTTTCCCTGGGGTTTGGGAGTCCTGTGATCCAAACCATCTTAACATTATCCATAGATATTTAAGATGCTGAAAGAATGATATCAAAGGTCTCAAAAAGCCCTGCAGTTTTCTGTAGTACAAGCTTCCCTAAGAGCTAAAACAGCTGAATTTGAGGTCGAGTGATGCAGATATCTGCAGATAATGGGTTCCTAAACCTTTTTCTGAAGAGTTTGCTTGTTGCTACGGTGAGCAAGATAAGTTGGAGGGTCCCTTTAAGATAACTGCATTGTCTTAAGCATGGGTGAAGCCCTGCCATGGGAAATAATCCATATGTAAGTTTCAAAGCTGGTTATAAAAATGGAGTAGAGGATTTCAGAGTGAACTTCAATAAAAATTATAACAAGCCCCATTAACACTTCTTGCTTGGTATTTCTTCATATCCAAAACCCTTGTCTATTGAAAACTTGAACAGGAAAATGTCATTCGACATCAAATTGATCTAAAAGAAAATTTTTCCTGGTTAAATAGAAATATTTTTCTTTGGGGCATCTGAGTTTAACTGAAATCCAAATTTGCCTTGTGGGAGTAGCAGAAGAGGTGTTTAATGTTAACTTATCTCTTCAGAGGATTGAGTGTCCTGACTAAACTTATCCAGCGAGGCATACTAAAAAGGTCTACCCTGAGGAAGTGTTGAAGTTGTTCTTTTTGAGATGGAATACGTCAGGGCTAGATCTTGAATCTATTATCTTGGATTTCTTTATTGGCCATCCAGTCTATACAATTGGCAGGAGTCTTTGCAGAGGTTGAGCAAAACTCTTAATACCTGGGAGTCTTTCTTCCAAGAGAAGAAAGTGCAATATATGTCACATTAAACTGACTTAATGCAAATTTTGTAGATTTGTCACTTCTTCTGCTCTCAGCCTAAAGAATTAGTCAGGAATTTAGCATCAGTCAAAAGGAATTTGCTGTAGAATATACCTATACGTTTTAATGACAAATTAGGGAACATAGCCAAATTATGCTTTTCCTCTTCTGTGAATATCCTGGATAGAGGGGGCAGGGGAAGTATCCTTTATTCTTCTAGCCAAACAGTTTTTATTTTACAGTTGAGGCTGCATCACACATCTTGTGCCAACTTCATGCTGTGCTAATATAATTTACCAAGCACACAATGCTAAGAAAGAACAAGAAGATCCAGAAGAAAATCATGTCCTTTCTAGTTTCTGAAAAAGCAGTTGCAAAGCACAGATCATTTCAAAATGAATTTTAAAGCCATTTAGTTTTGTTTCTTCAAGCAACAAATTAATTACTGGAGAAGAAGGTAGTTGCACAACAGATTACCCTTTGCTTCTGTAGACAGAAGAACAGCAAATGAGGGCGACAGAAATGCTGTGAGGAAAATGGTAGGGGAAGCAGCAGATCACTCACTTTCCTACCAGTGTATTTGTGTCAGTGTAATCTTCTAATTCTCTATTGTTGTTTGTAATTATATGTCACAGAGTTTTGGGCTGGGGTATGTTCACTGTTTCCCTCTGTAAAAGAGAAGGCATGCACGGTACGTTTCATACATTATGCTTCAAGGGAAAATGTTCTAGCCTAATCCTAGGTGGTGGGTCATTTTCTTAAGTAAAGAATGAAAAATAGGTGCTCCAATTTTATTCTTCCTGGTGTTGTTAGAAAATGTCTTGACAGCTGTATAGCTTGAACCAAGGTCATTTAAGCCCTACAGAGTCTAGCGGTTTTGCTGGGACACTGGAGGACCTTCAAGGTGTAACAAGTGACCTATTTGACCTATTTTTCTCATAGTATAGAGCTACATGGGTTAATCAGAATTTACATGGAATTTTTTAATAAACTGTAAAACAATAGCAACCATCTGGTCAACAAGATCTTGTTTCAAATGAGAGCAGTGTCTGTAAAATGCCCACACATCCTATACGCACAATATAAATGGCACATGACAACTGTTGGGGAATACTTAATCTGCCTCATCTATGGTGCCCAGCTAACACTGTGTGTTGTCTTCTAGTACATTATGGACTGTGTTTCTATTATAGCGCTTTAGAATTGATGTATCCAGATGGCCCAGAACAGTAGGAGTCAGCCTTATGGAGACTTTCTAAGGGTAGGAGCAGGAGAGTTATCTGTACACATGCCTGAACAACCAACAGCCAAGACATTGTTTCCTGAGGGATGTTTTCTCTCCACAGGAGAGTGGATCCAGTGACCTATTAAGGGCAATGCTGCTTTCCTGAGAGAACAGGATGGTCAGGGGAAGAGTGATTTCTGTTTAGGCAGGCTGCATTCTAGCCACAATCTGCTAACCAAATGTTGGTAGTCTACCAGAGCACATCACTGACAGGTCTGAAATATGTCTCCACTTCGGACATGATGCTGTGGCTTTGACTTAACATTCAGTAGTCCCTAGTTAGACCTATAGACTTCTGTAAGCATAGTCTCCCCACCCGGTCTGCCCTTTAATGAGAAACCTTCTTCACTGTTTCCCCTCCTGTGAATGGGAAAAAGGGCAGAAAATTACCATTCTCCTTTTTGATATTGCCTCTGTCCAGTTCAATCTCCAAACCTGAATGTGTTAAATGTTTCAGACTAATTGACTTATCAGTTGAATGTGTTGTTCAATGTATGCACCTGAATGCTTAACTCCGATCATTGTAAATGTGAGACTAAATCTTGGTTCATCTCAGCATTTTCAGCAAGCTGTTAGTAATTTTGTAATCTTTAAGGGCCTATTAGAAAAATCACCAGTGCTGCAGAAATACACCAGCTTCTTGCAAAGAAGCTGGTAGTCCACCTTACAGTTCTTTCCTGAGCCATGGATTAGACATTTGGTACGCAGCAACAGGGACTCTCCAAATGGCGTGTCAGGATTGACGGCTGCTTGGCAGCCTGCTGTAATCTCTCTTCTGGAAAAAACTACCAACTGTTTCACTCTGCTGACATGAAAAATACATCCTTTCAGCTTTAACAGCTATACACTGGAGCTGTTCTGGTGTCAGGCAGCTTCATACTCAAGAACTAGTGACAGGAGAGAGTTGATAGTGGAGGCAACCATCTTGCCATCTGTCATTTCTGATGTAAACCCTCTCAGTTTGATGTCAGCCTTATGTGGTGCTACACTCCACGAGCAAAGAGCAGAATTGGGCTGGCTTCATTCTGTGTGTCTGAAAGGTGGTTTCAAAGTTCTTTCCCTGCACAAAGACCAAACAACACACAACATAGAGCTGGTCCAGAAATAGAGCTTAAACATTTCAAAATTAGCTTCTCCTCTGGTTCAGAGAGACAGAGATGTACTGAAAGAAAACACTTTCTAAAAGTCTTCAAATTGGAGATGCTGAATTCTTTTAATCAGAAATTACATCCTTCATTCTGACAAAGGAAAACGAAGCATTGACACTTCAAACCTTCCCAAATACAAGACTGAAAAACTGTACTTTCAAACTCTTCTGAGAATTTGCTGTAATTTTGACACAAGGCTATTGCTTCTACCCAGGCTTCCCTCTAAATTTCAGTTCTTAAAAATCTCCAAGTTTCTAGTGTTTTCTCATATCACCTGTGAAAATTCAGAAACAATTTAGGATCAAGGTTATTTCTGTTGGCAGGAAGAAGCAGAAAGACTTGGCTGGTGGTGGTGTTTTTTGGTTGTTTATATTCTGTGAAGTGGACTGGGGGGACAGAGGGATTTCTTTTGTTATGTGCTGTAATAATGATCATAGTGAGGCAACTAGAGATTCACTGTGGATTAAGCTCCAGGATAACTCTGTTTTCACAATACTGTTTAATTCTTTAAATTTACTTATGGAATTGAGTGCGCCCTCAGCAAGTTT
>NW_009921882.1:0-11362 GCF_000696875.1 Nestor notabilis
TTCCTCTTCCTGCTCGCCCTGTACTGGTGCCAAACTAGGCAGTTTTAGCTTATTCTGAGTAAGGCAAGATCTTCACAGCGTCCGCGTGAAGTCTGATAGCACGTTCACCAGTTGAATCAGCCCTCACTGCTCTCTTCCCGATGTTCCTGTCACTCCGTGTCTGGGTTGGTAACATGTCAGCTGTGAAAATAAAAACTGAGCTCCGCGTTTTCATGTAACACCCTCTGCTCTCTCACTTAGACCACTGAGTCTGTCCTCGGTCCCAGAGAAAACGGTAAATGGTTGCTGTGAATGCTGTTGCTATTAGCACCATAATGTTCTTTTGTGTTAAGCCAGGGACAGTCACTCCTTTTATGCCTCTAAATGCCAGGACTATGGCAGGGCTGCAAACTTTATGATTAATGCACCGGAAGAAGTGTGAAATTGAGATTTTTATTTGTTTTTTTTTGCTTTTAATAATTTCTGATTTATTTATATAAAATATTTTCCAAATGTCTGGTTTTGCTTCAAAATAGTGAACACCTTGAAGTGTGTGTGACTGAAACCAGTGACGATCAAATTTCAGTCAGGAAGTCAGATGAGCAGGTTGGTAGCTAAGGCTTTCTTCACTGAAGAGAGGAGTTTAAGGACAGGCCTTTTTACTGAGCATCTGCCACTTTCATACAATCCAGCACTTCGTTTACCTATGGTACAAAATTTTATCAGTGCTTTCTACTGAAGGATAAAAGTGACAGTTTTGGAGCACTTTTAAAGCAAATGGTGTGTAAAGGTTTAATAATCCAGTCACTTCACATGCATCTGACAGTTGAAGACTTTTACCTTCTGTTTTGAACGTGGGATGCTAAAGGTATATTGGCATACAGGTCTTTATGACAGCTGTTGAATGATGGAATAAATGTTGGTTTATCCTGTGTCATTTAGCAATGAGGATATGAACACTGAGATACATCTGCTGAAGTAGTATGAGCTACTGATTGCTATGTGATGGAAGAGCTTCTAGAGAAATTGGTCAAATCCTGGCTGAACTTTGAAGCCCACAACTAAAGTGAAGTTGAGACTGTGCCCAGTCTTTCTTAACTGTGTAACAGATTCATCCTCTTCATGTGGCAGTTGCCTGCATCTTGTTAGTCTTGCTCTGTTGCAGTAAGAACGCAATTTCACTTATTTTTGTCCTGTCAGTTGAATCATTCTTGTCTTGTCCTCTTTTGTGGATTACAGAGATATGTGGGAAAGTTGTACATGGGCCACCGCCATGGAAAGGGGATTTACTACTGGCCTGATGGTTCCAAATTCACAGGAGCTCTTTATCTTGGCCGTGTGGAAGGCTATGGAACCCTGGAATGGAAGGATGGCAGAAAATTTCAGGTAACTGGAAAAATGCTGTGCTAATACAGTGATTCTTGTGCCTTTCAAAGTCAGCAGTGTTTTGGTTTGTTTGGTTGGTTTTTTTTTGTTTGTTTGTTTGTTTTTCAAGTAGTAGTTCTTCAGGGCAAAACTGTCATGCTTTGATCTCCCATGAGTTAGGACACTATTTCAACAGCTTAGCTTCTGCTCTAATCAACTTTTCTAAGGGGAAATACTGAAGAAGATGATAATAGAATCATTCGGGTTGGAAAAGACCTTTAAGATCGTCAGGTCCAACCATTAACCCAGCACTGCCAAGTCCACCACTAAACCATGTCCGTAAGTGGCACATCTACATGTGTTTTTAAATACCTCCAGGATGATGACTCCACCACTTCCCTGGGCAGCCTGTTCCAAGACCTGACCACCCTTTCAGTGAAGAAATATTTCCTAATCTCCAGCCTAAACCTCCTGTGGTGCAATTTGAGACCATTTCCTCTTGGTACGTGGGAAAAGAGACCAACCCCCACCTCACTACAGCCTCCTTTCGGGTAGTTGTAGAGAGTGATATAGTCTCCCCTGAGCCTTCTTTTCTCCAGGCTAAACACCCCCAGTTCCCTTATCAGACTTTTGCTCCAGGCCTTTCACCAGTGCCATTGCCATTCTCTGGACCCGCTCCAGTACTTCAATGTCTTTTTTGTAGTGAGAGGCCTGAAACTGAGCACAGTATTTGAGGTGCATCCTCACCACTGCTGCCTGAAAAAGTTTCTGTTCTTGTAGCTAATGTATAAGATTTCAGTATTTATTCTCCTTCTTTGATGAAAAGCTTATTTGTTAGACAGTACTCTCAAAAGGCATATTAGGATGCCATCAGTAAGAAACTGGATAAATACTGCATTTTAGGAAACCGTGAAGATAGACAGCACTCTGAAGTGTCCAGGTAGCTGGCTGTCTGTTTTGCATCATTTTCAGCCCTGATGTTGCTAGTAGAAGCTGGAAATCTTGTTTTCTAAGAGCTTGCAGTCCTTCTTTTTTTTTTTTTTTTAAAAAAAGGTATATATACCTTTTTCTTAAAAGGTATATCTGAAAAGTCCTGGTGGAGGGGAACAAAAAAAAATCCTGCTGATCCCTGGCTATCTCTGCAATTTGTCAAATAATCTACAACATACAGAGAAACAACATAACATGAGAGGGTCAATCAACATTGAGGAGGCATCAACAAGAACATAGCATTCTTGCCGAATGTGGATAATGTGGCACTAACTGCAGATTTAGGAGAGCTTTAGTCTGAGTATATGATGTAAAATGTAAAGCTAGGGGAAAAATAGAGAACCTTCAAATCATAATCATACTCAGAATTTTATGCTTTGCCAGAGATTGTGCTTTTCTCCTACTTCTTTGTCTTTGTAGCTAAACAGTTCAGTATGAAGTTGCTGATTTTTGCTCCAAATAGCTGTTTTGAGGTTGTGATACCTTAGTGTGAACCTGTCTTGAGCCATATGTGTGGTCCAGATACGCACGAGTCTGCTTAAATTTGGTGATGTTCGTGCCTTACCTACCGTAGTGGCAAGGTCAAACTAGGGTACCTTTTATAGGAAGATTGACACTCCTGTCCTGTAGTGCTCTATTTGCTACTGAGACTCTTCTGTTGGCATGTCTTGTCATGCTTGCAAGGCTATAGATATCCTAAGTTTAGTTACATTGTAAGAAAAGAAATGTGTCATTTCCGGAATCTGTGTCTGCACAGATGTGTTTCAGAAATGTTTGTTTTGATAAGGTAGTAAAATCTAACCAAAAATCTGTCCTAGACCAAAAGGCTGCAATCTAAAATTGGTCACAGAATAAAAATAAAATCTTGCCTAGCCCTTAAAAGCATCAGGAATATTAATCTAAACGTTACATCCTACTGTAGTTAAATTTAGGGCCTTCTACTGTTCTTGTGCTGGAAGATTTGTATTTGCTATTAATTAGACCAAAGTGAACATGAAGGCTTTGCTGTTTAGATTGTCTTTGGCAGTTATTGCTCTGTCAATAGGAAGTGGGCCAGTAAGGCCAAAAGCAGCCGGATTAGTTTAAATACAGTCCAGACTTTAATTGTACAAATTGTTTGATCTCTGACTGATACTCATGAGTTCACTTGTTTCTTAAGGGGCTGTACAAATCTGATGAGCGATTTGGACCAGGGATTGAGAGCTATCCAGGTGGCTGTCAAGACGTTGGCTTGTGGCTCAGAGATCATCTAATTAAACTATCTACTGAAGTACCTGGCTATTTTTCTGTCTTGGATTATCCAGCGCACTACAGATACATCGATGACAGATCTCAGAAGGAGTATGTTTCACTTGAGGAAGACCCATTTCTTCGTCGCTATAAACACCTCCCTTTTGATGATAAGGATATTTTACCTGAAGGAGTCTTTGCATATTCTCGTAACATGGATCATCTTACTTTGACTCACTCCTTCCTGGAAGAGTGTGATGCTCGGTATTTTCAGAACACCTCAAAGCTGCCTGAGGAAGACCCTTGGCCTGTTGCAAATGTAACCTCACTACTGGTTAGAATGCAGATGCATATTTATAAGCACAGGTAACTGTTGATGATTTGTTCATTATGTGTGGATTTTTGTCAATTAGTATCCATGGGAGTTCATTATTTTCAAATTTACGTTGCAGGATAAAAGCTGCACTCCAGAGGGGGTTTTATGGCCTTGAGATTACAAATTGCCAATAAGGATTTTTTTTTAAAAAAGAAGAAAATAACATATTCATCTTTCAGTTCACAGATTTTATTCCTTTAAGTTAAACATCATGTTTATCCTGGTTACACCCAGAAAAATAGTCTCATTACTCATTAGCGTGTCAGAGTTTCTGAAGTCCAGTTTTGAAAAGAGTTGGGAATCAAGGGCTGTAGAGACCTGTCCTGACCTTCGCTGTCCTGAGAGTGTAGTCTTGCATAGAAATAGAAATATGGAGAAGCATAGTGCCAGGTTTTCAGAAGTACTGAAAATCTGGCCATTGATAACTTTTTGTGGTTGTCTTGACTCTTGTTCTTCTTCAAGGCTATACAAAATATGCTGTAACAAAGAAGTCTACAGCTAGTAGAACTGCCAACTGCATGTCGGCTTTTATGTAGCTTGGTACTTGTATGTGGAGATGCTCTTTGAGCCCACAGAGTATTTCCTTATTTGCTACATATGTGTATTTTATAGTCATAGTTAAAGCAGATGATGAAAATTACATCATAAACAAATGTCATGACTGTGCATGGTAAATGGGTTATAGAAACACATGGTAGTTAGATTTGGTTTTCTTATCCATCCATCAGACATCTACTAAAATACTTCTAACTTGTCTGGATAAAATCTATATGCTGCTGCCAGCACCCCATCAATATAAGAAAGCTCACACTGTAAAATAGCTCTTAAAATGATAGCTGGCCTTATTTTCCCATCTTGCTGACCAGCGTAATTTATTCTTGATGTACTTTTTCGTTAATTGCAGTAGTGTTCTAAGAGTACCTAGCTGCTTAAATGTGCTGTGCTTTTCTCTCCTTTTCTAGGTGCTGTCAAGTGGAGTTCACTTCAGATGTCAGCCTCATTCTCAGTGGAGCCCGCAATGCTTATGGGCCTCCAGGCCCCAGAGAGCTTGCCTCAGAGCAGCTAATTAAGAAGGCAGCAAGAGGAGACTATGATGGGGTCTATGCAATTCTGAGGAACGGGCTTGCTCATCCAGACATAGCTGACAAACATGGATACACGGCACTTGCTGCTGCAGCTGTAAGATTCTAAGCATGACTCTTTACCATGTGATGAGAAAATGCCTGTTTTAGTAGGCTGGATTAAATTTTCCACTTGTTTCATTACATAGTATGAAAGGAATGTTCAATAAGCAGGAAAACCAGAAAAGCAGTGTGGCATGAGTAGTGTCTGTAATGACTGGTATCACGCCAACCCCCATTGTAAATAAATAACCTAAAAGAAGCCCTTCAGTAAATATTAGCAGTGGTTTCAAATATCAGGTTTGATTTCAAGTTGTGATTATGCAGTGTCCTAGATCTATGTTCTTGGATGTGACTGTGCCCTTATTATTTTTTCTCCTATTTGAAATCAGATGCACACAGAGTTGTTTTGTTTTTGCTGAAAAGTGGTGGTGACTGAAACCATACATGCACAACTCCGATTTCTGTAGGAGGGGGATGCAGTCTCCCCTCCACCTTTTTCTTCATGCCCCTTTCAGCCAACTCAGTACTCAGCATTCGTCATAAATGGCAAGCAGAAACTAGATAATTTAGAACACTGTGTTTCTGCTGTAGCCATCTCAGTCATTTTTGGTCTCTCTCTGCATTGAATCCTCACTGAATTCCTGTGAAACCCAGTAGTTAAAAATCAGCCAAAAATGTTATGTTCTGAACCCTGTAAGACATTGAGCTTCTGTTTTGAGGAAAATATAAATGTGAATTAGATAAACAGTGTAGAGCATCATTACCTCAAAATTGTTTTGTCAGTTCTTTCCATGTCATGAACTAGAAGTGTGTACCTGTATGTGCAAATATGGATGTCTCCCCTCTGCAGGTTCATTCCCATAATGATGTTGTCAATCTTCTTCTTGATAATGGAGCTGATGTGAATAAGTGTAGTGATGAAGGTTTATCTGCTCTCTCCATGTGTTTTATTCTCATTTATCCAGAAGAATCTTTTAAGGGTAACATTGCTGAGAGGAGCTTGCACAGTTACAAGGTTTGTTTACTTCTGATCTAAAATAACAGAATCATAATGTATTATTTCCTCAACCTGTAAGCTTGCTTTTAAAATTTACTATATATACTCCCTAGGAAAAACTGAGAGCTTTAATGGATTTTGCACTCTGAGAATGTAGAATAATCTCTACTCTCACTGCTAACTCCTAACTGGAAGGAACATGCTCCAGCGCAGTTACAAGCTTACTTTGCAATTGAAATAAGGCGCTCTATCAATAGCAGAATGCGAGGCTGTGCTGGCTAGGTGTTTAACACAGTGAAGCTGCAGTGGGAGAGTTAATGGGAATTACAAAAGTGTAAGTAGAACAGTAGGATGTAGGTGATTCTCCTGGTACTATGTAACCGTGCTGGCATCATGGCGGTGGCTATTAAAAAGCAATTGTTCTGTCAGAAGCCTGCTGATGCTTGGAGAGTACTCAAAAAGTAAGAGTCATATCCCTAACCTTTCTTCTGCCACAAAGAGAAACACCTGCTCTTACTTCCTGTGTAGGAACAGGATATAAATTTTGTAAGAGTACAAACCTGGGAATGGGAAAGAAATGAAAGCAAGGCTGTCAGGAGTCAGCAGTCAGGATGAGAAAACAGCTAAAAAAGAGGTCTGGGCAAGAACTGTGTGATCTGAGAAACGTTTCAGTGTAGTCTAGAAACGGAAGGGTGCTGCTGGGACTTTCACATGAGATTAGACAGGTAGTGGCCCATGCTTTGAGGAAACTTGCTGGAAATTAAGTACCAAATAATCCTTGGTTGCTCTGAAGTCACTGGTCCAGTTCCAAGCGTATGATCATGTGGTGGCCCATTGCTAAAGTTGCAAGGCAATTATGGTAAAGGGAGAAGAGGAGTGAGAGATAGCCACTGCTGAAAACTGCACAGAAAATCAATGTAGAGCTATTACCTTTCATTTTGGAGGCACTATGAGGTAATTAGGAATAGAGAGGGCGTGTTTCGATGTTCGTCTGTGTCCATCACAGTCTGCAAGATTCTGCAGGTAGGGTAGATGTACATTGCTTTCACTTTTCTTCTGAGTTGAACATGCATCCAGATTTGGAACCATCAGCCTTGTAGATCCTACTATCAGATTCTCATGCAAGCCTATGCAGGTTGAAAATCTATGTGTGTCTCATTTTATTTCAGCAATTCTTTTTCTCTTAAGCTAGATGATGCATACTGGAAGAAACATTTAACTGTTCTAAACATGTTTTAAACACCATGGAATCATTAAATAGTTAGGGGTGGAAAGGACCTTAAGATCATCCAGTTCCAACCCCCCTGCCACGGGCAGGAACACCTCACCCTAGACCGTATTCCCAAGGCTCTGTCCAACGTGGCCTTGAACACTGTCAGGGATGGAGCATTTACCCACTTCTTTTTTTGGGCAACCTGTTTCAGTGCCTCACCACCCCCACAGTAAAGAACTTCTTCCGTGTATCTAACGTGAGCTTCCCCTGAAATTGAACAAGAAAAATATTCTGTTATTTTAAGAGATTAAAACAAATGAATAAGCAAAAACTTAGTTACAATTTACTTCTAAATTATTTCCTTAACAGTTGTTAACAAAATTTCAGTATCATTATATGCTGTATTGAGTTACATGTTTAACTAACAGGTGTGTTAGTATACTGAGTCATGCATTGGAAGAAGAATTTTTTCATTTTAGTAACCTTTCTTTTTTTAAAATTTTTAAGTGGACTGAAAAATCAGAATCCTCAGATACTGTCAGTGATGCTGAAGGCATAATATCAGAGTAAGTCTCATGCACTAGAAATGGGAGACCAACTCTCATAAATGGTTTTGCAAAAAGAAGGTAACATTATTTCACGTATTTCACGTAAGTGTGCATCCATTGCAGGGAAAGATACTTTTTGATTGTTTAACTGGGCAAATCTTGTTTTCATGCCTGTAGAAACCACTAAGTGCTTATACATGCTAATGTGACTCGTGTCAGCAGTGACAAAGATTGAGGTTGAAAAGTGCAGTTCAAGCAAAGGACATCATGCTTGAGTAAGACAAGCTTTCTTGTTAGCAAGTGTGAAAAGCTGCTAACTGTGCAATGGACACTTGCAGTGTAGTGCAGACCTGAGGAAGGAGAATATATTCATTTATTACTTGAAGTCTTGACTACATATGAACTGCTAGTTGTTTTCTGCAAGTGCCTGTTCAGCAGTGCCAACTGAAACATAGTCCAACTGTTGCATTTGTTGATCTTTGAAAGGGACACATTTTGCTTTTTGCTTTGCTTACAGAGCAGTCACCAAAGATGTCAAAATTTTGTGTGGGTTTTATGACGGTGTAGGTCATTTTGATATCTCAAAACCCCCAGACTGAAAGTTCATGGTTGGCCGCCTGACCTTCATCCCTTACACATTTTACTTTTGTGGCACATCCTCCCACCTCCCACGGTTCTTGTTGTCTGAAATATTGTGCATGTTGCATATTGTTCATTGGAATATAGAGATCCATTGAATGTAGGGCTTGTGGGTAAAGCTTGGTTATTACCATGCCTGAAAAGATGAGTATCCCCCAAGAACACTTTGTGATGGAATTTCTGGGTGATATCCAAGAATCCAGGTGCTGTTTGCTTTTTTTGTTTGTTTGTTTTTTGTTTTTGTTGGGGTATCAGATACTTTTGTGTGGGTGCGGATAGTTTGCCTTCCTAGAAATGCAGATGGCACCTGGTATATACTGTCCTAATCTAGCATAGCTCCTGTTCCAGCTTTTGTTTAAGGGAAACGCTGTATCTTTGTTTTGTTGGGATGGACTGAGGGTGAATGAGGTTTAATTGAGGAAAGAAACTTCCAAGCAGTCTTTGATGGCAGGAAGGAGGATTCTGTTTCTTTCATTAAACAAGACTAAGACTAAATGTTTTACAAGTCACCTGTGAGACTGGTGAAGATGCAGAGAACCTTGCTTAGCTTTCTATCTGTCTCCATGCTGCAGCTTTTCGTGACTGCAGAGACTACTCTTTGCATGCCACTGCTTTAGCTTAGAGGGCTGAGATACACTGACTGTACTGTCTCCTTTTCGCGTCATAATGTTGTTGCCTGGTTGGTGTATGACAGTTGTGATGTGGCCCTAAAGACTGACAAATCTTCCCTCTGCTAAGTGATATTTTTAATGTCTATTACCTGCAAGTCATTTTAGTCCGCTAGCTTTTAGAGTTCTCTTGGAAGGTGCTAATAAGTTATTCTGGTATTTTCCATGTCAACTCAGAAGACGACAGAAGAGATGGGAAACAATCCAGCTGCTGCTTCGTCGAGGTGCAGATCCCAACGCATCCTGGGCCCCACCACACCTTCTGTTCTTTGCTGTTAAAGCTGCAGATACAGAAGCAGTGGAACTCCTCTTAAAAAGGGGAGCCAAGTCCGACGTGCGGCTTCCATCGAAGGTTTTACTGAATGATAATTCATAATGTGGGATTCTAGATGTGTACTGCAGCTTCACTGCCCTACTGTAAAATATCCTGCATGTCAGAATCAGCTTTAGAATGGCCAGAAAGCTGTTTAAAGCGATTATCCTGTTCAAAGATTTATTATTATTATTATTTTTTTAGTAGAAAGAACTCAAAGCTCCTTACTCTCCAAGTATTTTCTAACTTTTATGTTTTCTGCTTGCCAAGCTTGTGAGTGGTTGAGGAATATTTGTGAAGCTGCTCCTCAAGTTTGTAACAGGCTATGTGTCTGGGACCTTTAGTGTTCCACAGTCTTGTAACTCTGGGCTGTAGATTTCTAGTGGCTGTTCGTGAGGCACAGCATATGGGAAGAGTGAGCTTGGATTGTTCTTTGAAAAAATATTTAGCACTGTTTAAGTGCTGCTTCTGATAAATAGGAGTCTTAATGCTATGTTTGTGTCTTCAGTTAGGGGGGTTAACTCCTCTCCACATAGCTGCCTCAATTCCTGGTGAGGAAGGGGTCCAGATAACACAGTACCTCCTGCATTCTGCCCCAGATCTTAATGCAAGGGCAGAAGATGGAAATGAAATATACGGTCCAGACAAGGTATGTTACTTTTTGAGCTCATCTTCTTTCACCTATTGCAATTCAGATTGCAGTGGACCTAAGCAGGGAGTTGAGATTCCTGCCTGCCTGATTTCACAGTGAAATCTTTGCATTTCACTGAAAGAACCTTAAAAAAAAAAAAAATAAAGAAAACCAAACCCAAAAAACCCCCAAAGCAAAAGTCACTTGAGTTCTATTGTATTGGGTTGTAATAAACATATCCTGGTGCCCCAGAACATTCTGCTATCATGTCTTATACAAGGCAGAGTCTAGAAATTTCTTATGTGTAGTCCAGTACAAATCATAGAATCGTTGAATCATAGAATAGTTATGTTGGAAAGGACCTTAAGATCATCTAGTTCCAACCCCTTCCATGGGCAGGGACACCACACACTAAACCATGTCATCCAAGACTATGTCCAGCCTGGCCTTGAGCACTGCCAGGGATGGAGCATTCACAACATCCTTGGGCAACCTGTTCAGTGCCTCACCACCCTCACAGTCTTCCTTATATCTAACCTAACCTTCCCCTGTTTAAGTTTAAACTCATTAGCCCTTGTCCTACCACTACACTCCCTAACGAAGAGTCTCTCCCTAAGTTCATCCTTCTAGGCCCCCTTCAGATACTGGAAGGCTGCTCTGAGGTCTTCACAGAGTGTTCTCTTCACCGGGCTGAACAGCCCCAACTTTCTCAGCCTGTCTTCATACGGGAGGTGCTCTAGCCCCCTTATCGTCATCGTGGCCCTCCTCTGGACTTGCTCCAACAGCTCCACATCCTTTTTATGTTGAGGACACCAGAACTGTACACAGTATTCTAAGTGGGGTCTCATGAGAGCAGAGTAGAGTGGCAGGATCACGTCCTTTAAGCTGCTGGTCACGCTTCTTTTGTTATTGCCCAGGATACGGTTGGCTTTGTGGGCTGCAAGCACACACTGAAGCCATCTCATGTTCAGTTTCTCATCGACCAACACCCCCAAGTCCTTCTCCACAGGGCTGCTCTGAATCTCTTCTCCACCCAACCTGTAGCTGTGCCTGGGGTTGTGCCGACCCAGGTGTAGGACCTTGCACTTGGCTTGGTTGAACTTCCTGAGGTTGGCATTGGACCATCTCTCAAGTGTGTCAAGGTCCCTCTGGATGGCATCCCTTCCTCCAGCGTATCAACCGAATCACATAACTTAGTATTGTCGGCAAGCTTGCTGAGGGCGCATCAATCCCACTGTCCTTATCACTAACAAAGATCTTGAACAAGATCGGTCCCAACACCGATCCCT
>NW_009921883.1:0-286 GCF_000696875.1 Nestor notabilis
GGTCAATGGGGGGAGGGGCCACGATGGGGGTCCCCGCCCACCAGGAGCTGCGCGCACTGCCCGACTTCCCAAAGTTGCAGTTCCCTGTCCCTCGCTGGGGGTCGCTGTCGGTCAATGGGGGTTAATGGGAGTCAATGCGGACCAATGGGTGATCGATGGATGATCAATGGGGATCCAATGGGCGGTCAAGGGGGGTCAATGGGTGATCGATGGTTGATCAATGGGGATCAATGGGAGGTCAATGGGTGATCAATGGGTATCAATGGGAGGTTAATGGGTGATCGAT
>NW_009921884.1:0-873 GCF_000696875.1 Nestor notabilis
CCTGCACCTCTGCCCTGCTGCCTGCACCTCCACGTGCTGCCTGCACTTCTAATGTGCTGCCTGCATTTCTAATGTGCTGCCTGCATATAGGGTGAGTGCTGGGGAAGGCCCAAAGCATGGGATGTGTGTTTGGCGTGTGCACTGGAGGGGTCCCCAGTGGTGGGGGGTGATTTCCAGGCCTCTGGGGTCCCACCTTGGTGGCAAAACCCCTATAACCACATTGCAAGGGGGGGGGAGGGGGCTGTGCTGCCCTAGGGCTGCAGCACATTTTGCACCTCTGTCTCCCCAAAACCTGGCTTTTTGGTTCAAAAAAACCAAGTTAAAGTTTAAAAATTATGATTTTGATGTGATTGATGTTAAATACTTGGGAGTTATTTTGTTCTCTTTGCCATTTCTCCCTCTTCAGAGCAAGAGCAGCTCAGCCACAGGCCCTTTCCACGCTCCAGCTCCATATGGAGATTGATTCATTTCCAAGCTTTCAGTGGCAGGATGAGCGCTACAGCTTGGCACAGCCGGTGCTGGATGGAGGCAGGACATGGCGCTCTGTCCATCTGTCTGTCCAACCCTCTTATCCTTCTCTGGGGGATAAGCCCCAAATAACCCCCTTGCCCAGCTGGGCTCACCCCATCACCGCCCGTGCACCCCCAAATCACTGCAAGGCCGTCCATTGTATCCATATTTACTATTGTCTTACATAGAAACAGGGGTGAAAACTTTCCGGGTTTTGGCCATTCCTGCAGCCTGCATTCCTTTGTTCCCAGGCCTCATCCCGCATCCCTCTGGGGGGGTCCCAACTGCTTCCTGCTCCCCATTCCCTTGCAGCGGGTGCCTGTGGAGCTGCCTGTGTCAGCCTGGCCGGTAGGCCCACGAGGG
>NW_009921884.1:901-1184 GCF_000696875.1 Nestor notabilis
CCCGAAGCAGATGCCGAGCCCGGGGGGTGCAGGGGCAGCCGGTAGCACGGCTGTGGCTGGAGCTCAGCAGCAGCGTGGAGGCAGCTGGTAGCACACGGGCAGTGGCAGCACTCGGATGTCAGGCTCTGGTAGCGCTTAGGGAACTGGTAGCACATGGAAATGGCCGGAGCTCCCCAGTAGCACATGGGCAGCCGGCAGATGCCAAGCTCCGGTGGTGCGCAGGAAGCCGGCAGCACATTGTGGCATGGCTGGAGCTCAGAGGCAGCACACGGGCAGTCATAGC
>NW_009921885.1:0-5808 GCF_000696875.1 Nestor notabilis
CATTAAAACAAACAAACCATCATCCATAGATTTTTGGGTTTGAGTTCTGTGCTTTTGTTTTGAAAAACAGCAAGTGGCTTCCTTTGTTTCTGATTAACATGAGGAGGTTTTGTACCAAAACTAGTTGTGGACTATCTTACTGACAGGACAAGGAGGTGGTTCATCCTGGTCGAGTAAAATGGGGTCAAAACAGATCACACAGGAAACGTTTGATGATGCAGTGCAAGAAAACATGACAGAGTTTGAGATGGACCCAGAAGAGGCTGTGAGGGAAGCTGTGCAGCAGTTTGAGTCCCAAGGTATTGTAAACTCATCTGCTTTTGCAGCTCAGATTATTACAGACTGAGGTTTTACCTATCTTAAACTTTAAGAGAACCTGCATGCAAAGATCCATCCTCCAGTACTGAAAAGAGCCTTTGTGAAGTGGAACATTGACACAGTTAATACTAACCTGGTTTCATGGAGTAATTATGACTGAAAAACTGCTCTGAGTGAAACTGCAGTTTGGTCAATGGGTAGTTTTTTCCTTCTTTCCCAGTTAACGTTTAGCCATTAGAGTTGACACTTTGTTCCAGGATGTATCTTACCGTTATAGTTAAACTGAACGTTGGCATCATTTCAGCATCTTCGTGCATTGATCCACACTACAATCAGTTCATCTTTGTTCACTATGGTTACCTTGACAAGTTTTACCCGAGCTGCTGCCACTAACAGGACTCTTGGGTTTGTTTTTCCTTTCAGGTGTTGACCTAAGCAATATAGTGAAAGCTGTGCGGCCACCAGCCTCTGAAAATGGGCAGAAGCAAAAGCATGAGATTTTGCTGGTAGGAGCACAAATTCATGTTGTCTTCTAAGGATCAGGGTTATATGAGTTTAAGCAATAGGTTAAGAATAATGAGACATACTTTGTGCTTCTGCCTCTGTCTCATTTCTCTGTGAGCTCTTCAACAAGCAGTTTATCCCATCTGTTGTGCAGGCTAGGAATAATACAAAACGTTCCTAGAATCATGGAATGGTTTGGGTTGGAAGGGACCCTTACCAGCAAGAGTATAAAAATACTGGTGCACACCACTGGTAGTTCACCCACTACTGGTCAGACTGGTCCACTGTGATGGCAGAAGTACAGAGATGCTGCTGTTCCTCTGTTCCTCCAAGGGTTCTGTGCGTGAGCACAACATGCTGCTCTTCCAGACGTGTCAAAGTAATTTTAAATGTAAAGGTAGACTATGACTGTAAATAGCCAAATGTGCCTGTCTCAAAAGAACTGCTCTCATTCCTTCCCAGTCCAGGTCCAAAATTAACTCTTGTTCTCTTCTTTAGACTTTAGATGCCCTTGGGAAAGCTGTGGCTGACTCTGACCTTGCTGAGGTGGCCAAGCAGCTCGTGGTCTTCACTGCCCAGTGCAAAGAGCAGCTGGCGTTCCGGTGCCTGGCTGGGCAGAATGGAGCCTATCCTGTGGTGTTCTCTGCCTGCCAGGTGGCTTCAGGAGACAGAAATCTAATGCTGGAAGCCTTTTATTCCCTGTCTGCCCTCTTGGATGGGCAGCCAGACCTGCTTGACTCCACTGGCCAGGACCTGCTGCTCCAGACTCTGCAGGAGTACAGGGAGGATGCAGACATGGTGCTGGCTGGGGTCCGATGTGTTCGCCACGCCTGTCTGAAGCACGAGCAGAACCGTCAGGACTTTGTGAAAGGTGGGATTCTGCCTCTCCTGACCGGAGCCATAGTCCAGCACAGACACAGCGCCGACGTGGTCCGCGCGGCCGCCTCCGCCCTCAGGATCATGACGTTTGATGACGACATCCGGGTGCCCTTTGGCCACGCTCATGATCATGCCAAAATGATTGTGTTGGAAAACGATGGGTTAAGAGTCCTCATTGAAGCTGCAAAAGGTAAAATTCACCTCATGTATATCCTCGTTTTGAATCATCTGGGTTTTCTTATCTCAAAGCAGTGCTTTGGCGTAACTTGGAGCTCCCCAGAGATGATTCAGAAATTGGCCACTCAAGTGATGTTTAATTCTTTTGATGAAATGTGCCCTGGGAGAAAAATAATATGAGTGCTCCAGAGGCACTAAGGTGGCAGGTAGTGGAGCTATTTGTCAGTCTTATCTACGAGGTATTTTACAGCCCAGTGTAGGTTTACAGGCACATTTATCCCTGCCAGGGTGCTGCATTCTGGCCAAGAAAAGATACTCTCATAGTCTAGATGCAGAGCGACCAGGATGTCATCTGTGCTGGTTCAATATATGAGGTGAAATACACTTTTTCAGGCTTCTTTTTTTCTAATTGTAATAAGCAAAGTGAAACACCTTGATCCTGCAGCACCCCTTCTCCCTCACAGTTCATGGTCTCTCCCCTACAGCCTTCACAGATAACTCCAGTGTTCTCAGTGAGCTGTGTGCCACCCTCTCTCGCCTCTCTGTCAGGAATGAATTCTGTCAAGAAATTGTAGATCTTGGAGGCTTAAATTTTATGGTGTCTCTCCTGGCTGACTGCATTGACCATCCGGTGAGTAACAGAAAGTGTACTTGGGAGTGGAGGTAATGCAGCAGGACATGCTTTTCAGTTTGGAGTCCTGGCTAGACTATACATTATTTTGGGTGTGGTCAGGGTTGAAACCCAGCTATTGATCCCAATTTACAGCCTTACAGGATTGTGGAATGGTTTGGGTTGGAAGGGACCTTAGAGATCATCCAGTTCTATTGTTACTCTGACTAGCAAGAAGGTGTGACTGAGAGTAGTGTTGCTCTTTGTAGCTGAGAATTACAACTGTGTGAATCCAGTTGTTGGGGATGCTCTGGTTGGCTGTCAGAAGGCGCCAGAATGCTCTCTGCAGCTTTCTAACCTGTTTGTGTGGCTGGACACAGGACGTGGTGAAGCAGGTGCTCAGCGCCATCCGGGCTGTCGCAGGGAACGACGACGTGAAAGATGCCATTGTGAGTGCTGGGGCCACAGACCTCATTGTCCTCGCCATAAGCCATCACCTCGCCAACCCCCAGGTACACAGAGATGTGGCTGATGAAGTCCCGCCAGGGCTGGGAATGGAGGTGGGGTTTGGGCTGTGTAATGGAACAAGGTAACTTGCCCCATGGAGAGCAGCAAGCCACAGCGTTGCTCTGACTTGTGACAGCTTGTACTGAGGGCGCTGCTTTGTGTGTGCAGTTGTTAAATGACTGTAACTAAGCAATGTGTGAAAACTTTAACATCCAGTTGTTGTCGAGTGGGTAAGGGCATGCTTTGGCAGATATTTGGGTAAATGTAAAGGTATATCCACTTCACTGCATGAGGGATTTTTTCTTGTTCCTGAATCAGATACTGGATACAGTGTTTTATGCCAAGTGTCAAACTTGGTTTATGTGCCAGAGGAGCAGCGTGTTTCAGTGGAAAAAATACATTTCAACAGAATTGCCAGACAAGGAAACAAGCTCCAAACACTTTCTCTTCCTTAAAGCACCATTTCCAGGCAGTGTCCCTTCCCTCTGTGTTGCAGATCTGTGAGCAGGGTTGTGCAGCCTTGTGCATGTTGGCTCTGCGCAAGCCCGAGAACTGTTCCGTCATCATGGAGGGTGGCGGGGCACTGGCGGCCCTTCAAGCCATGAAGGCACATCCCCGAGAGGTGGCTGTACAGGTACGTGCCTCAGAGCACTTGGGTGTTTGCTCAGGATTGGTGTTGCCTCTGTTCACAGCTTCCTTAGGGTTTTGTCCTTTACTTGACAAATACCAAAAGGTTCTGAGTGTAATGGGAAGCAGCATCTAAATGCTGGGCTCCCCACATCTGTCACCCTGATGTGATCAGAGCAAAATGCAGTTTGGGTTTCAAATCTACCTGAGTTCAGGTTCAAGCAACTGTGGAATGCCACCCTTGTCTTGCAGGCATCACTCTTCCTCCTCGAAGGAGGAGGATGAGGATAGGTACTTTAAAGGCCAGGTTGGACGGGGCTTTGAGCATCCTGGCCTAGTGCAAGGTGTCCCTGCCTGTGGCAGGGGGTTGGAACTGCATGAGCTTTAAGGTCCTTTCCAACCCAAAGCATTCCATGATTCTATTCTGTGAAGTTCGGCTCTGGCTTTATGTGTGCCTCCACCCAGAGAGAGATATATATTTCCTTACAAAACCTACTGCTAATATCAGTCTTTTCCCTCTCTCCTCAGAAACAGGCTTGCATGCTGATCCGCAACCTGGTCTCCCGGAGCCGGGACTTTTCTCAGCCCATCTTAGAGATGGGAGCTGAGAACCTCATAACAGAAGCTCGTGCAACACACAGGGACTGCGATGACGTGGCCAAAGCGGCGCTGAGGGATCTGGGCTGCAAAGTGGAGCTCCGTGAGCTGTGGACCGGTCAGAAGGGAGGCCTGGCTCAGTGAACCCTCTCTCCGTTGAGCAGAGGAGCTTCAAGACATCTACGTACATGAAGCCTATGGGGGGGAACAAAGTGGCATGGATTAATTTGCAGTTACACAGAACTGGAATATCTGAAGCAAATGCCTGGCTTGTGAGGCTGCAGTGATCTTTTTAATTGGAGCTACAGCTGAAATGGCTTCACGCATTCACAGGCTGCAGAGCTACTCTGTGTAGTAACCATTCCCTGAATCACCTCATGCCTGAAGATGACCTGCTTCCCCTTATGTATGTTCTTTGTGGCCAGAATGGGGCCATTCCCACATGCTCTGATCTGTACAGTGAGAGCAAAAGCAGCTCTTGTCCAGTAGGAGTTTGGTGTGTACCGTGGTGCTGGTTTTTCCTCTGCTCTCTGCCAGTTGAAGCTGGCAGCCTGATCTGGGATAACGACATGGATGAGGAGGACTCCCATCATTTGTGAATGTGTTCTGTCCTGTTGTACTATTATTTTACTGCTGACCATACTCTGCATTGCTGCTTTGGTTTGGATTTTTCAGCCAACGTAACGTTTCAAACAAGAGCAAAGGACTTTGGATAGTGTGGCCCAAAGCGGCCTACTTTGTGATGGTACCAGTTGCAACCAGGAGGAAAGTTCGTGCTTTCTGTCAGTGAGATGAGCACATTGGGGATGGTGGTGAGGGCACTGGTTTCAAAACAGGGACAACATGGTACCAGGCACCAGGAAGCCAGTGCTGGGGAACCTGGGCTTTGGTTCTCTCTTAGCAGGGCAGCACTTCCCTGAATTCAGGACTGTTGAAATAGTAGTGAAGAGCCTACTTCTGCTGCAGGCTTGGGGGCAAAAAAGGGGCTGAAACATCCAGAGAGGCTCTGAAAGCTCAGCTAAAGGCACATGTGCCCCTGTTTCTGGCTGTGGTGTTACCAGTCCTGCTCTGGCGCTGACCCTTCCTCCTGCGCTGCTCCTGCTGTACCTGAGCAGATGTTTTCTAATGTGAGAGTCTCTGTAGAAATGTTGACCATATAAAACATAAAAACGTACAAGGGTGGTTGGTTCTTCCTTGGAGGTTTCTTGAGGTGGGAGAAGAAGGGTGCTGAGTTTGGAAGTCAAGCCTCCTGCAGCCCTATCTGCAGCAGATAGCAAAGGTCGGGGTGTTCTTCAAAGGCTTTGAGCTCTGCCCGTGTTTGTTTGGGGGGAGGCTGCCTGGGGCTCCTCTCTCCAGATACATGAAAGCTTCGGGTGGGTCTGTGCCCTGCCCTCACCTCCCGGCCGAGGTCCTCCAGCAAAGGGGTCCTGCTCCCTTGGGGCAGAGGATGCGGGAAGAGCTGGTGAAGAGACGTGGAGGTGCCCTGCGGGGCGGGGAGAGCGCCCGGTGGATCGCTGTGGTGTAGCCGAGATCTTGGACTTTGCCTCGGGTGAGTGGGAGCACCACGGCTTCATGCAGAGAGCTGCGCC
>NW_009921886.1:0-444 GCF_000696875.1 Nestor notabilis
CCTCCAGGCGCACCCCGCCGCTGCACGGGGGAGAGCTGCACGTCGGCTCCCAGGGAAGAACCGCGGCGGCAAGCGTTTCTTTGAAGCGCTCCGAGGCTATCGCTATTCCTCGTAATTTCTTTCTCCCACCACTGCCCTGTGTAGTTTTGTTGCAAATATTGTCGTGCCGGGCACCGTGGGTGACAGCCTCTTCGCCCACGAGGAGTGTGGGCTTCCCACACGGGAATGCCGCGGAAATGGAACTGGGCATCTCCTCCTGGCTTCCCGGGCAGCCCGCGCTCCTTCTGCCCGGGAAAACCCAAGTTTCACTGGCGTGGTCTGAAAGGGAAAACAATCACAAACAGAATATGTTTTCTCTTTCTTCCCGCCTTTCTTTCCTTCTTTCTTTCTCTTTCTCTTCCCTCCTCTCCCCCCCTCTCCCTCGTACTCTTCCTTTCTTCCTCT
>NW_009921886.1:513-2069 GCF_000696875.1 Nestor notabilis
TCCCCTCTTCCTCTATTTTTCTTTCTCTCTTTCTGGCATTTCCGTCTTTCCCCCGCCTCTTTCTCTTGCTACTCAGGTACTTTTTATACAAGAAACGAGTTGATTCCGTATTATACGATCTAAAATAATTAAAAAAAAAAAAGTAATCTGGAGTCTGTCTTTCTTTCTTTCTTATCTTTCTTTCTTTCTTTCTTTCTCTTTCTTTCTCTTTCTTTCTCTTTCTTTCTTTCTTTCTCTCTCTCTCTCTCTTTCTCTCTCTCTTTTTTTCTTTCCGTCTTTCTTTCTTCCTGTCTTACTTTCCTCTTTGTTTTCTGTGGTTTATTCTTTGAACACTCGCATTCGAATGGAACAGTTAAGGAGTGACGAATGACACTGGGGTTAATAACGCACGGTTCTTTTTATGAGGGATTCGAGGTTACTGTTCCGTTTTAGAGCAGGGGCTTTTGTTGTTTTCTTTTGGCTACTTATGAACTTGGAGGCAAAACTGTCAAAGGAGTGAATCTGCTGCTGCTGTGCCTGTGGGATTTGTGTGAATCCCCACGGAACAGCCCTCGTGAATCCTGTCCCCTGGGGCACGCCAGAGCTCTCTCTCGGTGACCGACCAGATGCTATCTTGTTTGCTTCAGCAGGGCTGCAGGCAGGCGGGCAGCAGCGGGGTGGTTGGATCAGGGATGTGACAGCCTCGGAGTGCATCGGAATTGCTCTGTTTCTCCTGAACGCCTCTTATTTATGCGCATAAACACAGCCGAAAGGGCACGCAGGAACACACACACACACAGAGCACACAAGCACACACCACAACCCCAGGTAAAGTCCACATTTGTCTTCATAAGCCCTTCCCCAGCTCCCCATCCAGCCGGGAGGAAGGAGGGAACGGCTGCCAATTACTTGTGCGAAAGGGAGCCAGGTCTCCATCCATTACCGTGTCCCCTGGGGTGGCGGAATGCAACTTCATCTCGGGAGGGAGGGGGGTGAACTTGAGACTGAAACACACTGGTCTGAAGCCGGGTTGGTCTCTCCTTATTTATCGAAATCATTGCAGCAGAATAGCTAAATCATACTTTATGTGGATTTCTTTCTTTCTTTCTTTTCTTCACTTATTTTATTTTATTTATTTTTTTTTTTTTTAAGCCGTATGACTTCTAGCTGTTTCTAATCTACCAGAAAGCCTCCTGGGGGAGGGATGGAGACAAGGAGGAGGAAAGTGGGAGACAGCACCACTTTTCGCCAAGTTAGTTGCTGTGAAGCGCCCAGCTTCAGGAGGAAGGCCCGGGCATCCTTCCTTTCCTACCAGCGGTGGAAAGCCAGGCAGTGGTCCTCCCGGGGAGCTCCCGCCTAAAAAAAGAAAGCCGGGCTCACTTCCTCGCCCGGCGGAGGAGGGCATGGCATGCGCGGGTAGTCGCTCTCCAGGGCGCTGTCAGGCCAAGTGCATCAGGTTTCCCTAAGGAAAACGCTGAAAGCCAGGGAGAAGTGTGCAAGCGGCGACCGGGCGTGGATGGATTTCCAGGCTGGGCCGTGACCTGCCTTCTTCCCCGCATGCCGCCGGGCTTGCTGTG
>NW_009921887.1:0-8705 GCF_000696875.1 Nestor notabilis
CAGCCGGTGCGGCCGACGCTCCCAGGGAACCGGGGCGCAGCCACGGAGGAAACCTCACTAACAAGTTGTTATACGTGTACATATATATCGATATAAACACGCATATATCCCGCTTGGAGGCGGCTCCCCGGCCGTTCCCGGGTGCCAGGCGGGCGATTCTCTGAAAGGCCGTTTCTTGCAGGGTTTTCAGCGTGCCCAAAACCAGAGGGTTCTCATAGACCCTCTTGGGCTCTTTGGGCCGAATCGACTCACCCCCAGTGGATTATTTGTCAGGTCAGGAGTGGGTTATTTGTCAAGTCAGGAGAGGAGTTCGGTGGCGGCACCCTCCCCGGCTCCGCAGGAGTGGCCAGGACGCCGTGACGTTTCCTCTCTGTACTAGAACATGCACTTTTCAAATACGCTTTTTCTTCTCTGTTACTTTTAGTTGTGGTCTTAGTTTGTTTTTAATACAGAAACAAGGGGAGGGGGGGTCATTTTTCAAATGAACTCCCTAATCTTCTCTGCTTGGGATGCAGAATTACCTGCCTTGCTGCGCTAGTAAGTGTTCAGGGAGATGTGGCCTTAGAAGTCTGCACTGATTTAAATTTTATTAATGTTAGAGTTGTAGAGATAAAAAAGATATTTCCTTAATTTTAAAGGTGAAGCTAAAAAATAATAATCAGACCACTACTGGTGATTGCATATAATGCAGGGAAGTATTAATGAACTTACTTTAAAGTACTCTTTAATGTAATCTTACAGTTTGCATTTAAAATGACAGATCAACTTTAGTAACTCAAGCTCTTTTTTTTTTTTTTTACTCGGGAAACTAACAGTGACACTTGCTGAGGTGTCTTGTCCCTGTTTTTAAAAAGCTTAGTATCCCTAAGTTGTAATTTGGCAGGAATTGTTGATATTTAGGTGCCCGAATATACGTTTAAGTTAAAAGTGTAACTGATACTGTCTTAAGCCACACAAATGCCTGTGGTGAGTTTTAATAGTGTTAAAATTCTGTAGAAAAAAACCCCTCTATTTGAGGCATGATAAATTACCTTTTACAGGATCAAAGCCCTTTCCTCGCTACGGATACAAACCATCACCACCAAATGGTTGTGGATCCCCTCTATTTGGAGTTCAGGTGAGTATTTCCATTTGGGGCTTTTTCGTGTGTATTCCATACGTAACTTTCCTCAATGTAGGTGGTCTTCTCCCTCCCCTGTTCTAAGGATGAGACAGCATCCATGTACAATGTCTCTGCTTTTATCAGCTCCAACACAGGCTTTGGTAGTAACATATGGAAAATTTTAGTATTATAAAGGAACATAGTATAAACATTTTCACCATTGACATAAAATATTATAGGAATAAAACTGAATGTTGATGAGTAATTTCTAATTTTTGAATTTTTGGTTTAGTGTTCTGTTCTCAGAATATTGAAAGCATTGAATAACCCCGACTGCAGCTTTGTGAGAGTGGAGGGTTTGGCTCTGACTCCTTCTGTCCTTACTGACAGTAATCCATTTTCCTTAGTGCTAGAAAGAAAATACACATTAGCTTATGTACAGGATCTGTCTGGAATGGAGTTAACTTTCCTCATAGCAGGCTGCATGGTGCTGTGTTTAGGATTTTGGGCCAGAACACTGTGAGTGTTGGCTATTGCACAGTAATTGCACAGCTTTGGGGCTTTCTCTTTTTCTCCCATTCTGCCTCTCCATCACCCCAGAGCCCAGGCTGGGGCTGGGCAAGAGGATGGGAGGGGACACAGCAGGGGCAGCTGACCCAAACTGGTCAGAGGGATATTCTGTACCTCACAGAGTCACACTCCGCAGCAAGAACTGGAGTAGTGGAAGAAAGGAGGGGGTGATGGTGGTAGTACGTGTGTTTGGCTTCCAAGGCAGCTGTTGTTCAGACTGGCTGGGCATCCATCTGCTTGTGGGATGTGGTAAACGATTGCCTTCGCACTGCTAATTTTGTGGCATTTTCTTCTATTCATCTTTCAAACTGTCTTTATCTCAACCTACACGTTTTCTTGCTTTTGCTCTTCTTATTCTCTCCATTCCATGGAGGGGGATGGGAGGTGAGCAAGCAACTTTGTGGGTGCATGGCTGCTGGCTGGGGCAAACCACTGCAGCTTACTAGAGGTGAACAGCACAATGCAGAGATAAGTGAATGACAGCTGGATTGATTGCATTAGTTTTTAATTTCTGAGTGTTCCAGACTATTCGTAGGGTGCATCTTTCTTAACTGGAATACCAATGGAATGGTTGTGGGGGGATTTTCTTCACAGTTTGACATCGGTATCCCTTCGATGACAAAGTGCTGCAATCACCACGACAGATGCTACGACACTTGTGGCAATACAAAAAATGATTGTGATGAGCAGTTTCAGTCCTGCCTCTCCAAAATTTGCAGAAACGTGCAGAAAACGCTTGGAATCTCAGAGAGTGTCCAGGGTAAGTGTGAAAAAGCCTTTCTTTTATTTCAAGTTTAACTCAGCTTATTTGGCAAAGAATCTTTGTGCAGTGCAGAAATGCCCCATTTTCATAAGCTGATGCTATTGCTGAAAGATTCCTTGTACTGTCCCTCTGTCATGTAGCCCAGACACTCATACAGCAGAGCAGTGACACAGCACAGGAAAATGAGCAGGGCTAACGCTAACCATAAGTAGAAAAAATAATGCTTCCCTTTTAGGAGTGTGAATATGGAAATACAACTTGATCAAAATGCATGTATAATTCTTGCACTTACTGTAGCATAGCTGAATATTCATTGTTCTGGTGGGTGATTCCTAAATGTCTACTATGTATGATTGCTTGTAATCTGTAGGAAAAAACTGAATTGTATCCTTCTGTGAAATCAGATACTAGAATAATATAGTGATATAGTAGGAGTAATTAATGCTATCCCTTAGTGAATGTATTTTAGAGATTATAGTAACAGGCCATATGATATTCATTCTGGTTGTTGGCCTGCATTTGATGAATAAATGACATAACCATGCATTTTAACTTGGGGAATGTCACTTTTACACTAAGTAGTCCCACAAAGAGCAGAAAGTTTTTAGAGCAAGCCTGTGTTTAAACTTCTCAAATTCATTTAACTGCAGTTAAGTCATGACATTAGTGTTCAGTGTCACAATTGGTGAATGTTTGCTCAATTCTGTTGAGCTGCTGTTGAAGATAGCAACCTCTGCATAAACTGGGATGCAAAAAGTGAGAGGTAAAACAGCGCTCTCATCTTTTCAGGACCAAGTGGTGGTTTTTAGGCTTTTCAGTGATCAGAGAGCTGGAGAATCTCTCCTATGAAGAGAGGCTGAGAGAATTGCACTTTTTCAGCCTGGAGAAGAGAAGGCACCGGGGAGACCCTATAGCAGTCTTCCAGTACCTAAAGGGGCCTACAAGAAATCTGGAGAGGGACTTGCTACAACATGTAGTGACAGGACAAGTGGGAATGGCTTCAAGCTGAAACAGGGTAGATTTAGATTAGACGTTAGGAAAAAATTCTTCCCTGTGAGGTCGTGAGACACTGAACAGGTTGCCCAGAGAAGCTGTGGCTGCCCCATCCCTGGCAGTGTTCAAGGCCAGGTTGGACGGGGCTTGGAGAAACCTGGTCTAGTGAAAGGTGTCCCTGCCCATGACAGGAGGGGTTGGAACAAGGTGACTTTTAAGGTGTCCCTTTCAACCCAAACCATTCTATGATTCTATGTTTCTGACACTGATAACATTCCATATGCAATGAATTTTCTTGTTCATTTTGTTTGGCATATGAAAAATATTTACTCAGATCTGAAATTATTCTGTATGATTCAGTCTTTCATTTGACCATCTATTTGCTAAGCCCAGAGAAGATTTCTTCTTTTGTAGCATCATTCTGTTTGCCAGAGTAATTTCTGTTAGTTTCCTGTTCTCTTCGAAGAGTACTTTTAACTGAACTCCTCTTTGTTTGCAGCTTGTGAATCAACTGTTCAGCTATTGTTTGATGCGGTTATACACTTAGGATGTAAACCATACCTGGATAGCCAGAGAGCTGCATGTATGTGTCGTTACGAGGATAAGACAGATCTCTGAAAGAAGGTACTGAGATTTCAAGGTGTAGAGTAAGTCAAAGACTCATCTGGAATGAAGCAAGTGTTTGATTACAAAGCTTCTTGCTTTTCAGACAGTAATGTATTAGACACTGACATAAATATACTGGTTTGAAAGTCTTCTAATGTAAAACCTGAAACAAGTATTCTTTCTCATCCCTTTTGTGCCAGAAGCTTGAAACTAATTAGTTTCCTTTGGTGTATGTCCACTCAGGGTATGCTATTTTAAAACACTACTGCTATTTAAAATTTTGAAGAAAACTCCATAATAGGGAAATCAGAAGCACAGAAGAGTTGTATTGAATTCTCAGATGACTTTTAATATAGGTCAAATTTTAGGTTTGCTAGCAGTTGATGCATCTGATAGATCCCGCTTGTGGTACAGTTGCCTTCAGTTCTCTCTGAGGGATGCTGTCCTGTGGGTTTGTTTCTGAAACAAACAAAACCCCCAAGCCCTGATCAAGGGTATACATCTGCGTAACACACTTCTACCTGATTCTACATCAGCCTTACTTCTGCAGGACTTTTCTTATCAAATATGTTGATCCTTTTAAGGCTTGACCACTGAAATGAACAGTTTGCAACCTAAAGATGTACTTTTAATTCGACAGAATGGTGGAATGTAGTTGTTATGTTATTTTAAAAATTAATCAAATGTTTATTTTTCAAATAAAACATTTTGTTATGTATTGTATGCATAGAAAAGATATATTGTTCAAAGAAGTTGATTTATATTTGTCTTGTGGCACAACTAGGTTACTGTATTGACCTTTGATTTAGTCCTTTTTGCTAAAACCTGAAAGTTGTTCCACTGTTAGGGTCAGTATGCCCAATAAACCTTTTTATTTAAAATGTCCTCTGTGAGGCTGATGGATATTTGAGCCTGTATTTGTCATCTGTTGCCATGACCTCTGTGAGGCTGAGAAACATCTGAGCCTGTACTTCTGCCACCTCTTCCCTCTCTGACTTGTTTAGTTGAAATCACCTGATGTCTGAATTATTTTGAGTTTGCTCCCTGTACCGATCTTTCATTGCTTACCTCCAGTTGTCAGTCCTTAGTTAACTTTTGCAGTAGGTCCTCTGTCATGAAATTTTGATTTGCTCTCCTGCTCCCCTGATTCTGCTTTAGAAATCCACAAGAGGACTGAAAATGAAAATGCTGTGACTGCGAGCAGGGAGTGGTAACCATGCTAAAAGCCTAAAACTTGCCAGACTCCTGGACTATAACATTGTTTCTCCTCTGAAAGTACTTTATATGTTTTTTCTGTATCAGTTGTTTGTGGGGTTTTTGTTTCGTTTTTCACTAGGGCTAGTAGGCATTAAATTAACTCTATCGCAGCTGAAACCAGGACAGCTTACTGTACATGACAGTGAATGTAAGTGCCTTATAGAATAAAGTTCCTGCTAAAGTTCTTTGGCTGTGCTTTGTGGTTTCTTTTCATATCTGTGGGTATGAAGTAGCACTGTAAGATAAGTATTATCATAGAGTTTTTGAAAACTGTGCTTGAAGAACCTGTGGTTTCTCTAAATTTTGTGAAATGTGTTTTCTGCCATAGAGTTGAAAGAACTCTGAATTACCCTGGGATTCCATGGTTGGAATCCTGAAAGTCTTACAACACCAAAGCATGGAATGGTAATGACATTGCTTGTTTAAAGTAAAAAAAGTATCACCATGAGTCCAAAACACTGTAATTCAGTTAGGAGGCCATCGAGTTGGGTAGGAAGAGCTTAAACTAGATGCTTAAAAATAAACACAGAAAATCCTCACTGGTTTTGTTCCTGTCTGTATTGACCTGTAATTATACCATGAAAGCCTTCCAGAGTTTCCTTCAAACCGTTCCTAACAAAGAAAAGAGCTTTAACACTGCTGGATACCACTTTGATAGTTTGGCTTGCAAACCAGAGGAAGCATTTGACTTCTTCCACAAAATCTTCACTTTGCTTAAGCTTTTCCTGCAGCAGAAATCCTTGATTACAGTTACCTGCAAACTACACAAATGGAATTTTACAGGCCACAGCCCCAAAATGAAGGCTTGCTGTCATCCCCAAGATTAATCATACCATTAACAACTTATATATGCATGTAAAAAATATAATACATGTACTGGTTTCAGCTGGGATAGAGTTAGTTTTCCTCCTAGTAGCTGGTGCAGTTCTGTGTTTTGCCTTCAGTTTAAGAACAATGCTGATAGCACACTGATGTTTTAGTTGTGGCTAAGCACTGCTTACCCTGTGTCAAGGACTTTTGAGCTCCTCAGACTATCCCTCCAACAAGTAGGCTGGGGGCGCACAAGAAACTGGGAGGGGACGCAACTGGGACAGTTGACCCCAACTGGCCAAAGGGATATTCCATACCATATGGCATCCTGCTATACAATATAACTGGGAGGAGCTGCTGGGGGATGACAGCCGTCCTGTTGCTCGTGGACTGGCTGGGCATCAGTCTGCGGATGGTGAGCAACTGCATTATGCATCACTCGTTTTGCATATACTTTCATCATTATTGTTATTTTCCCTTCCTTTCCAGTCCTGTTAAACTGTCTTTATCTCAACTCATAAGTTTACCTTTTTTATGATTCTCTCCCCATTTCCACTGTGGGAAGAGCAAGCGCATGGCTGTGTGTTACCTGCCTGCCTTACTAAACCACAACAATTCTATATATAGCAGCTCTTGGCATGTGACTCAATACTGCATGCTGTTACGTAATCAGTAATACTATATTGCAATGATTTTCTTTTTTTTTTCTTTTCTTACAGGTTAAAGTCTTAATACACTTGCTTCCTCGGGCTATTTTGCTTTTCTGGGTGATACAGTGATAGGACAAGTAGGAATGGCTTCAAGCGGAAGGAGGGGAGATTTAGATTAGATACTAGGAAGAGGTTCTTCCCTGTGAGGCTGGCGAGACACTGGCACAGGTTGCCCAGAGAAGCTGTGGCTGCCCCATCCCTGTCAGTGTTCAAGGCCAGGTTGGACGGGGCTTTGAGCAACCTGGTCTAGGGGAAGGTGTCCCTACCCATGGCTGGGGGGTTGGAACTGAATGATCTCTAAGGTCCCTTCTGGTCCAAACCATTCTGTGATCTGAATAACAGCAGTGTGTCCACTATCAAACCTACTTCTTTGAACTGTGTTTCTGATATATCTGTAATACTTTCTCCAAAAATACTCACTTCCCATTCACAGTGGAGCTACTGCAACAATCTGAAAGTGCTTCAAACATGTACATGGACATATAACAAAAACTTTTATATATTAAAATCAACTGAAATGCACTCCAGTCAAATGCTACCTTAGGCTTCATACACTGAGATCAAGTTCCTGGTGACTGATCTGAACACCATGTCTGACTGCATATGCTCTTCACGTCCAGCAAAACAAAGTGGAAAAGATGTTTGATTGTCTTACTAGGATCTAAGCAAACTGTTGGACTGAGGAACAGGGCTGAGTGAGTTCAAAGTGCTGAACATAGAGCTGTTACAGAGCCCTTGATTCAGGTTTACAGCTGCTACTTCACGCAGGGTTCTTGCTGCCAGTGGGTTTAGGATGGCTTTACCATGAGCTGAGAGATCGGGGATTTGCAGTTTGCAGAAAAATGAATCTGCTCGTTGCACACTGGAAGACACTGAGCTGTTACAGCGGTATCATGTTCTAACTGCAGTATACACAAATACAATTTAAACAATGGGTTTATCTTTATCTCACTCTCTGCTGGCAGTCTCAGGGCAAGTCCAAACAAAGGGAAAACAAGCAAAGGTAATGAGAAATACCCGTGGCTCCTCCAACCAAAAGGGAGACATCTTGTCTAAAAGGCTTAAGTCATGCAAGAAGCTTGTGGAAAAACAGGCCAGACTGGGTAAAAATACCCACTTTATACCCACCACCTTTTGTGCTTAATAGCTGAGTTTATCCTAGTGCCTACCTAGAAGTGGGCCAGATAGGAAATTCAGACCCATCCATAGTACATGGCTGCACGTACTTATACAGAAGGATGTTTTTGTCATTGTCTTTGTTTTAGAAACTCTTGGTTTTTACAGAATCAGTTGATGAACAGTAAGTGCCATATAATGAACAGGTTGGGAATATCAGCCTTTGTTAGGATATCTCAGCACTCTCTTCAGTACTTTGGGGCTCCCCTCACAGTTCTAAGAGATCAAAGAGAAATGATGCAAGAATAGCACAAGCTGCAAAATTACTTACACCCAAACCTCTCCAGGGCTTATATGTGGGTGCACGAACAAAAATGCATTTTTACTGACAGTAGTTCTACTGCAAGGCAACAGCATGTGCCTTTAAGGGGACTTCAAGTACAGTTCTGAAAAATCTCAACGTAGCGAACAGCTCCTCACCATGTTTCAGGACGATGCCTGTGTATATGACAGTGCAGTCCAGGAAACACGGCCACTGAAGTACACATCGCAGGAATACAGATAACGCATGGAAAACTTAAAAAGTAATCGCAGACGCTTTAACACATCACTCTGCAGTTCTCCCGGCTGAGTTTCGACTGACGGCCTCTGCCATCTCCCGAGCAGGGAGCTGAACACCAAGCCACTGGCGGTATGGATTTACAGTCAGGGCGCGGCGGTACCCCCGCAGCCCCGGGACAGCGCGAAGACCCGCGGCGGGGCCGCTCCGCTGAGTGCC
>NW_009921888.1:0-62232 GCF_000696875.1 Nestor notabilis
GAGCGCGTTGCAATATACCCCCGGTCGATGGTAATGTAGGTAAAAGACGTAAAGGTAAAACGAAAGGAAAGAAAATAAGGTAGAGTTATACCTCATGTGTAATACCTGCTCAGTAAAGCGCATCCCGGGTGTCTGGGGAGGAAAATCACTTATAAGACTTTTCATCGTGTTTTTAATTTAAAATGTGCCCAAACTAAGAGATACCTATCCCTTGCAGGCAGGGCACTGTGGCCCGCCTCAGATAAAGTTGTCAGGTCGGGATCCAGGTGTGTAATTCAGGTCTGACCTGCGACTAGATAATTTTGAACACTTCTCGACTCCGGTTCCAATGTTAACAGCTCCCACGGTTGGGGTTTGTTTCTGCAGTTAATGTGGCCTTTGCATGTATCAGGGTTATTCCATGAATTCCATGTAGCATTTAACTCGGAGCTGTTCTTGTTAGTTTGTTACTTTAGAACTTGAATGCCGACTGAACCTGGGTGAGAATTTAAAGCGCTCTCATACTGAATCGCGTTTCTTCCCCTGCCTGCGAAGCAGTATTTGTTTCTGGGGAACATATTGCTACTGTTGCAGCAGCTCAACCTAGGAGAATTGGACTGCTCTTTCACCAAATGTCGTAGTGGCCTTTGTAAAAACAAATTTTCATGGCCTAACCACGCGTGGTTTCTATCATCGGGAGTTTGGACTAGTAACTTAATATGGAGGAATATGAAAGGGCTCACTGGGTAGGAGCTCATGAAGAATTTCTGTTTGAAAGTACTTGTTTTGCCGCTGCTTTTTAGGAATCTGAAGCAGTCAGTACCCTGTAGGTGATGTTAATGGTACTGTGTTTTCATTTTTAGGGTTATAAGTTCTGAAGTAAAATAATGTTGTCACTTCTTAGAAATGCTGATTTCACAACTCTGGAAATTGAAATCCTCTGTCTGACCCAAGTCAGTTTAAGCAGTTAGCAGATAGCTTTGTCTTCGTAACTGACTTGTGTCTTGAGACATTGACAGAAGATGTCGCTTTTGGGAACAGTGAATAAAGTGTAGACATAGAAGGCACCTGTACCATGAAGATCAAGACTGTAATTAGCAAATAGTTTTATATAGGCCATGAAACAGATACAGACTCCTTATGATGACGGCTCTCATTGCCGTCGTTCTGTCGTTGCAACATTAGCTGTTGTACTGGACTTTTACTTATACCAGATGACATTTCTGATTGCTTTTGTGATACAGTGATACACATAATCTCTTTTGCATTTTCTTTTCCTTCTCATCCCTTACCCCCAGCCCCAGCCCAACAACAGAATTAGTCTTTGGTTGTCTGTGTGATCCTTTTTATTACATCCTTGCTACTGAGTGTTTAATAAATTTAAAACGTCAGCCTTTGGCTTGTTACTGCAGTAGAAAGGGAACTTATTTTCTCCCCTTCCTCTCTTCTATAGTTTCCTGGCTAGTTGTGTAAGAACGTAAGGAGAGGTATTTGCTCTCTTATGTATCATCTCGCGTCTACAGTCAGCTAAAGAAGAGAGACAAGGTCAGTGGCATCTGCTTCTTTTCCAGCCTTTGTTTTTTGGAGTTTTTTTAAATACCTTGTGTTGCTCTTGGTATGTTACTCCTTTGTGATGCTCATGTCTTTCCTTGGCAGAAAATATAAGCTAGCAACTCTAAAAGTGATGCCCAGATAGCTTTGCTTGCTGGTCATGGTCTTGAGCAGCAGCAAGATACCTGGAGTATCTGTGTTTTTCATGCTCCTTGAGCATAAAAGCTGCTTCCAGACTCACGGAGACAGGTGCTGTATCAATTTACTCGCTGCAGGTTTGAAATCAAAACGAAGGCATCTTTGAATCCGAAGTGTATGTTCTAGAAAATATTTCCTGTTTGCATCAAGGCGCTGGTGGTTTCCAAGCCATGGGTATTCCCCCCACCTCTGCGTTTTGATGAAGCAGGATTGCTGGTGGGGATTTATGAGAGATATTTGAAGGAGTTTTTAGATAGCTGAAAACTGCCTGTGAGATCAGATGCTACTGTGTTTTGGTTAGTTTAGTCAGACCCGGGGTAAGGTGCTGGGTGCTAGTCCCTGGACACCCTGCTCCCCTGAAGTAGGTCATCTGGTGTGCTGAAGAGATGGAAAGTTGAGGCGCTCTGTAGGAAAGCTGCTTTCCTCTCTGTTTCCTCTCTCTCTGAAATAATAAACTTAAAGGCAATACACTTTATCCTTGTATGTGCTAGGTATACAGGAACATTGCAGAACAATAGTTTCCACGGAGTGAAAGTCAGGAACGCTTATTAGTTCCTGGAGTGGAAGACCTTCAGAGAGAATTGGATAGTATTTGTAATGTGGGAAATAGTGTTGTCTCTTCCTTGTGAAGTGTGAAAGCGTGGCCTATACTGTTAGTTTAACCCATGCACGGTTGTCCAGTCTTCTGAAGAAGTTATGACATGAGATCCTGGTGACTTACACCTTCTGAAAAACAACTTTTCTGTTTGTTTTGCTTTGCAAATTTATGAGTGTCAGCCCTGAAATCCTAAGCTCATTTCTGTTTTAAGTTCCATTTAAATTTTTCTTGCAGATTCAATTAGGCCCATTAGTTTCTTCATAATAACGTAGTTGTCGGTGTTCTGCCCAATTAAACCATTGCTCTGTTCAGTGGTGGGTAAAGTAATTCTTTCAAGTGTTGTTTTTTTTATTTCTCGGAGCAATCTTCTTTTCTCCTTCATAAGGATTCTTAATTTTTTCATAAATGCTAATGAAATGAGTAAATTGGAAGTGCCTCAAAATAGGAAATATATATTTTTATATTCCATTAAATATCTGTGACACAACAAATGAATTTGTTTCTCACCATTAATGAAGTGAGTTCATATTTTAAGCCCAGCATAAATAACTGTGTGCAGTGAGGTGGTCTGGCAGTGTATGTTTTTAAGCTTTAATAGAATATTGTAAATTTTAAGAGTTCAGGTCCAGAGGAATAAATCTTAATTAGAGAAGAGCAACCCGTTGCATTTTAAATTTCTGCAGCTATGCACAATAACCTGATGTCAGTAAAGTTTTAGAAACACTCATGCTAAGAAAAACATCTGTGAGAGTGGAAGCTTGGGTGTGCTGGTGTAGCTAGTGTTCGTTCAAAGTCATAGGAACAAACTGTGGCTTAGAGGCTTTTTCCCTCTGTAGGTTTGTCGTGCTAGTTTTGGTCCTGATCTCGTTAGCAAGGTATTAATATGGTGATGTGTAACTAATATTGATTATTCTGTGAAGAAGACAGTGAGGTCTGTATGCTGGGACTCCTGGTAAATAACCTGAATTCTCAAAAATATTGCTTTTCTCTTAACAATCATGACAGAATAGAGATGCAAAATAGAATGCAGTGTAGGTGTGTTTTTAATCTGGGCTGAAGAAGCTTGATCCAGTTTTCCTCAACTCATCTAAGTTACTGTCTGCAGAATACACACAACTGTAGAAATAGATGTGAAAACAGGTAGTGAGATATAACACAGATATTAGCTGAAACTTTATTAGACAAAACTGGTATATTTAGTATGTTTACAAAATTGAGGAGTAACCTTCTTGGTCAACCTCTTTTTTTTTTGTGAAATATAAACTTTGTTTTCAAGAAGATTTTAAATTAAAAATAAAAATATTTAGGTCATAACTCATTACCACTGTGTTTCAGCAGGTTATGTTTTGATAGGTAGGGTGCTTTCTTCCTCTGTTGCTTCAGCAGGTATGTAATGTGTGGTCCCTGGAAGCGATGTGGGTAGTGTTTACTGTGCCAGGGTTGGACTGTTTAGCCAAAATGGAATTAATAACCAAAAACAAATGAGCAGGCCTTCAGAGTTTTATTACCTTGCTAGGAAAAAAAAAATCTTTATTCTTTTGGCCATTGAAAGTTTCTAGAGCTCTAGAAATGATCGGAGTGTACATGAGGGCCTTTATAAGGACAAGTGGCAGGAGTGTGAAAGCAGATAGCAAAGTTAAGCGAGAGGCTAGAGGCTGCAGACGCTCTTCCTGATGCTGGGTCACGTCCTCTTACAGTGTGAGAAGCTGCTTTTAGCTGAATGCTGTCTCTCGGCTGTCTTTCCGTACAGGTTACACTGGATCAGCTCCATGCAAATGTGGAAGAGCTGTCAGACCCAGCAGGAGAACGGGAGGAGGGTTGGCAAAGCAGGTGCTTTCTGGTCATGCTGGGGTGAAGCTCTGGGTTCTGCTAGCAGTGCAGCAGAGGAAAAAAAAAAAACAAACCAAGACCCCCCTTTTTATTAAGAATAAAAGTAAGCTGTTAAAATAGTCAATTTATCTTCTGATTTAACTATATTGTTCTTGTTTATATTATTTTAAAATGGTCATTAAGCGCTGTTTCCTTCAAAGTGAGAACAGATCCTTGCAGGGTGGGAAGGTTTAGAAAGGAATGGTGGCATTCATTAACCATACAGACTGTAAATTTAGGTATATCAGGATTTTCTAACTTGTCTTTGTCAAATTTAAGTTGGCCGAAATAATCATTTTTGTATACTGATTAAGGTTTTGGTTAACTATATAGTAAAATAAAGCAGCTCATGAGTAGTTCTTTCACACGTTTAGGAGAGAAGAGAAACACTAAATCCTGTTAAAACTTATGTTACACATTGAGAGTTAAATTGGTGCATTACTCTGAATTTCTTTAGGGCATTCTGGACTAGTAAAACATTTCAAGGAACAGCAATAAATTAAGCCTCCTGCTTAGCAAATGCTGGCACTGGTACCAGAGGAGAGGAGTCCCAAGCATCGATTGGACTGATCTCTTCATTTCAGTGCATTAGGAACACCCTCAGCATAGCATGGCTGGAAGGTTTTTGCTTCCTGTTCTTAGAATAGCACTGTGTTCATCACACTTGTTTTCTCCCACATCCGTTGTGTGTCGCACTTGGCTCCCAGAGCCACCCTGGGCTACCGCTTTTCCAAGGAAGTCAGCTTCTTAGTTGACATCCTAATGATGTTTCAGATGACGACAAGGAAAGTATTTTGCAACCTCTTAATGCAGAAGGAAAGATACGCGGCTGTATGATATGTTCTTGGGCTGAATTTTGATAGCTGTCATGACAACAAATCGTGCGTTCATTTCCCTGAATGGATGGTGTCCCTCCAGACACACATAGTGTGTTATCAAATTTGACAGATCTTGAATGATGACACGTCAAGGATTCTGGATTCCATGGGAGACTTGGGCTGCTGCAAATGCATGCTGCCACCTGGCTTAGCAAAACTTATTGTAAGCTTTTTCTTGGTGTAGTTTTTTGTTTTTACAAGTGCACTTTGGGGTTTTGTTTGTTTTGTTTTAAATAATTCAGTGTTTGTTGAAAATTTAATTGGTAGATTCAGATTGAAAGCTTGTTTACTGGATGAGTAGAAGAAAAAAAATAGGTAGTTGGACTTCATCCTGTCACTTTAAAGATGTGTATGTTTTAGATGTTTTCAATGTTTTCTAGCAAGAACTTCATCAAAACCAGAAGGACAAGTATTGAGTGTTTTTTAGATTGGAAGTAGACACTTCATTCACTGATTTTTGGTTTTGTGTCAGTGCTGTCTGTCAGTGATGGTGCAAACACCATGCTACGGAGTGCAGGGATGGGACCTGTCACCTGTGTAGATGGGCTGTGAGCAGGGATAGTGAGTGGCACAGCTGGTTTGTTTGGCTTATTTTTAGCCTCTGCTGTTGTTTATTTGTAAAGTTGCATTTTCAGTTGGACAGCTGTTTCTGGTTTAAACAGGCTGCACAAGTCTTGTAAAGTTGGATAAAAACCTGTAAATACTTATTTTTGCATGTTTTGTATGGGAATGTTATGCTGGCTTCTTAGGATCTGAAGCTCTGGTAACTTCTTGACTCTCATGATCTGCAAACAGCAGTTTTATGAATGGTGATGTGTTTATTTGTTTTGCATTGTGAATTGTTTTTGTTAGTACTGTCTGGCTTTACCTGTAACATAAGTGAATTAAAAATTGGTACCATTTAGGCACTGGAAAAAAGGTACCATGTCTGTATCTGTCATTAGTCCTTCCTACCAGAACTCCTTGAACTCCTAGGGATGTAGCAACTTAGGAAATCAAAGTTCAGTATTTTTTCCCAGTGAGTGTTGAAATTTTGTGAAAGTCCCTGCTATTTTTGCAACTTTGTGGTTTTAATTAAGAATTTCTTTTGTTCTAGTCATAAAAGAAATTGGCTACGGTGTGTCTTGCTTAAATGTGTTTTCCTTTAATCATTGCATGTTGAATACAAAAAAAATATGTAGGTGGTGTTTATAAAGACATATATTTTTTACATCAAAAAAGTGTAAGCCATTTGGAGTATAAACATATTGAGCTTCACCTTTCCTGTCTTTCAGAAAAAGATTAAAAGGAAAACTGACGATCAATCTCCTTCCTTTACGTTTTCAGGTCTGTAGGCAGTCTTTCTGCTAGTGCTGCAGGGATAATATAGAAATAATTATATTGTGGACTATTCATAAATTCACACTGTTTTGAATTCCATTTAATTCAAATAGAGAAAGAAATTAATGCTAGTATCCCAAATAATTAATGCTATAATATAGGATCTGCCTTCCACTTGACACTGAATGACTTATGTACCGTTACATCGAAAGACTTAAATCATTTCGAGCATTCAATATTAAAATTCTAGTTCATGAATATTAGATATTTAATCAGCTAGCTCAGTAAGGACTGAGTGGATTGTGTTGGGTTTAAACACTGGTAATAATAAAGCTTGTGTTTAGCACAAGTATCAAAATATGACACATCATTTTTTTATGAGCTTTGAGGCTCTTAAGGGATGCATGGGAAACCATAACAAACTGAAATGTTATAGACCTCCTATGACAGAAAACTGTTAAAGCCTGTGTAATATTTTTATTGCAGCAACCTTTGTCTTCTGCCGTTAGTCCTATCTTGTTAATAGTGGTCCTTTAGGATCTTTTCCAGTTTTGCTGACCGGAGATCCTTGGATGTTTAGTTCAGATACTCCTTTTGCTTCTCTGGAACATAAAGAAGATGCAACGTTGCGGCTTTGTCAAAATGTTCATTCTTCGTTTTGTATCCTAACTTTTCCTACTGTTGCTGTGGCCCCGTATGCTGCTAGTAGTCCTATTGGAATGAATGCCTCTTATTTACAAAACACAAAGCTGAGCCATAAGCACATCTTTTTCAAGACAAGAACCACAATTACATTGCAGGTGAACTCTTCTTTAGTTAATCATTCTTTAACTTGTCATGACATGTATGTTAAATTACATGTTGAACTTCTGCCTGCAGTGTCACATAGCCAGCTTATTTTTACGGGCAGACTTTACACCTATACATTGTGTATTACATCACTCTATCATCAGTCCCATAAAGTCAGTGGGACTGCTAGTAATTTAGCATTGTTTAATGAATTACAGTACTGAGGTATTAAAGACCAGGAGTGGATCAGGCAGCACTTGACATAATAATGCCTGCTGAAGTTGATGGAAAGAGGAAGTTAGTTCCTCCTGGGGAAAACAAGGAATGATTTAGTTTGATATTTAATTTAAAAATATGGAAACCTAGAATTTAAAACAGAAAACCAGACTATATGAAAGCAAAAAAAAAATAAATTAAAATGGAATGCCATTTTTATGCATTTTATAAGAATGCAATTTAATAAGAAAAGCCCTTACATGCATAGAGGGTGATAATGTCTCTTTTGGAGGAACTGAGGTTCGAAGATAAGCATATTATTGCAGATCAATGAAATAAACAATTTTTAACATAACACTCCCTCCCCCCCATGTTTTAGCTTTAATACATTGCTTAATGGTGCAACTAGACTTGGTTTCAATCTTCTATGGTAAAAGTCTTTTCAGCTTGTCCTTGTGCTTTATCTTTTCTTTGATATTTTATTTTTCCTCTTTACAGATGGGTAATTTTAGCAGTTAAGTAGTTGGTCGTTCAGATTCCTTTGAGCTAATATAAGTGACATACTTGTGGTTAAAAGATACCATACATAACTGTGATCTGAATTAATGGACATTGCCTTACTCTTCTGCAGCGATGTCATACATACCATTATTAAGTGTACGTAGCATTAGAAGCAGCTTGGTATTCAGTAGATTACACTGTGCTTGCTATGTGGGTAGCGAAATTTTAAGTGTTTTGCTTTTCAGAGATAGCAATCCTGAGTCTGACATTGGTGAATCACGAATGCAAGTTAATCAAGGTAGAGTTACTAGAGAGAAGATAATTTTTCTGATGGTTGAGGTAGTGCACCTGTTGCTGTACTCGCAAATGACTTTATTTGCAGAAAAAACTAGGAGTTGTCTCTATTCATATAGACCACAGTTCAGCAAGGTAATCATCAACTAACTTGTGAATGTAAACCCTTTTTCTTGTTGGTTGTGTAGATAACAGCTTGGTATTGCTAATTCCAGGTGCAGTCGGCAGTTTAGAAATTGTTTTTCAGTGCATGAACTGGACGTGTTTGGCAAAGCATCTGGTAAGGAAGAGCAATGAGGAAACTGCTGCGTGTCCCACAGGTCTCCTGTGCTCTGCAGCCATGAGGGGAAACGTTGATAAAAGAGCAGGGCTCATAAACTGTGAGCTGCTCAGAATCCAAGAAAATAAAATGCAGTATCAAATAGCTTCAGTCTTGTCTACTGGTCAGCTCTCATCCCACCTAGGTGTGTGTGTGGGGAAATTGGGTGTTGCCTTTCAAGCCTCAGATCTCAGGCAGAGCCATTCTGCTTTCAGGTGAGCCTGTGTTGTGTCTGCCTGGGTAGTGCTGGCAGCTGAAAGCTGTGACCTCCCTCTGCCTGCTTGCTGCCCGCCTGACTGGCAGCAGCCATTGCCTCTGGTTTCTGCCCTATCTTCCTGGGACAAGCTTTTTGAATGTAAAAGGTATGCCCAGTGTGCGAGGTGCCATGCCTGGTGTTAAGCAACCGGATTTCAGTGGGTTGTTTATGTTGATGGTACTATCCTTCTAAAATTGTGGTGCCTACTAGATGTAAGAAAACCCCCATTTTAGAAAGAACTTTAGTTGGTGCATACCTTAGTTGCTGTTATCTAAACAGAAGGTGATCACCTCTGCTTTGTGGCTGTTAGCCTTTTCCCTCCTCCTTTTCCATTTTGCAGTGTTTTGTGCATAGTTAAGATTGGGAATAGCCTTGATTGTGAGTATGTTTTAGAGTTGCCTGTAATCCATTCATATGGCAGAAATATTTCAGCAAATAAAAAAATCATGAGATAAAACTAAAAACCCCTGTATCCTGTCTAGCATGATTACACTCATTTGGGAATAAAATGAGCAAGATTTGACCGAAACATTGCATTTAAAAGTGATCAAAAATACAGTTAATGAGGTTTCTGAAATTATGCACACTTTCGAACCCCTGCACATAATGTTTCTATACAATTGTTTTGAACTTTCTTCTTCTATGAATATTTTCTGGCATTGCATTAGGGTATTGGGGTTGATTCCCACATGTTTCTGTCAATAAATGTCTTTCACTAGATGAGAAGAAGCATTTTCGTATGGAGAAAAGTCATGAGTGAGTGTTTTATGGTTTGGGTTTGTTTTGGCTTTTTTTGGTGTTGTTTTCAGTGCAGTTGTTTTAAAATACTGTAAATTTATGGAAGGCTAAACTGAATGTGCGGAACCATCCTGTGGAGAAGTCTGTATGTTTCTGCAGCTGCTGTGTCACAGTGATCATCATATGCTGTCTTGAATCACGCAACCCCTTGCTCTAATCCCTCTCTCAAAGAATCTGAATCCACCTCCTTCCCTCCCATCTCCCTTCTGCTCCCTTTGCATTACCAGGAGAACACTGGTATCATTGCCTTAGAAATATACTTTTTCTGATTAATTTACTTTTTCTGAGCTACTTAGAGGCTGTTAGGTAGCTGAATAGCATCCAGCTGCTGGGTTATGAAGCCCCTTGTCTAACAGTCTGCTGTTAAAGTTGCCGTGGAGGCTATTACTCATGCGTTCTTCAGGCAGAAAGAGTCTTTCCATTAAATTATCTGCTATGAATGGGATTTGGATGAAGATATTTTTGTTATTGTTTTGTTGGCTAAGCATGTAGTCACATACCAGTCACAGAAATGAGGTTGTCTGCTTCCTCGATCTGCTCAGGCTGGGAGTAAGTACTGGGTGCATTACAGGTTGTTCTGTTGAATATTGTGTTTTTGTCTTCTACTACATACATATATGCCTCCACCCTGCTATTTGGGAATGATTTATTAAATCTGAACTGAATTTATGTATATTGCTGTGGTCCAAATTGGGGTAGGATTCACCAGTGCTTTTGACTAAACGAGTTGTATAAAAATAACACTACACTCCTTTGCTATGCAGCATCATTCTCTTGCTTGTCCACTCTTTGTCATGGATGAGGGGGAGCTGCTGTAATGAGAATTGTGTGATGAGGTCCAGTGCTGGATCTCAGTGTGATAGGGCTTTGGGGGATTAATTAAGTGTTACTTAAGTTTTGCTCTTTTCCCTTCTCTTAAAATAAAATAATAAATGGCCGTACTTCTGAGATTTGGGTTTTTTTTAAAGTTGATTTTTTTTGTGCCTTCCAGCTTTTACTGCAAAGTGGACACAGTGCAGGTTGCTAAGTCCTTGACCCTTGTAGTCAGCAATTTATATATCTTCAGCTTGTTTAGCTTCATACCAAGAAGCAGTAGAAAAGTGATTTTTATATAAAATCACTAGGTGAATAAACTTGTTCACAACGGAATGGCTTTAATTTTTCTGTGGTATGTCTAATTTTTTATCATTATGTGTGGACTTACAGAATGTGCTCAGTTGAGATTGATCACTGGTGTGTGAAATGACCAGATTATAACAATGGAGAGTTTTCTGAGGTGGGTAATATATTTTCATATGTAGCTTCCAGCAGTGAGTTTAATACACTGAAGGCCACGTTTTCAATGCTTCTGTTATTGAAATGTAGTGCTCTGATCGTTTTTCTGCTGAACGTCAATTTAGAGCTTCATCTGGAAAGCATCCAAGAAAAAAACAGCATCAAAGGACAATAATAAGAGTTATTTTGGAATGCAGGAAGATCTTTAAGTATAAAATTAAAATATGTAGTAAGGGTTTGGAAAAGCGCATAGAGCACCTTAAAGACGAAATCTGTAAGACAGGAAAATAGCTTTACTGGCATGTACCTTGATGTTGTAATAGTTTGCTAACCTTGGGTACGGGGAGTAAACTTTTACGTTCTTACTGTGCGTAGCTTTGTTTCCCATCGTGAATCTTTTGGCTTTGCTTCAGCTAAAGAATTTATTATGATTTTATTGATAGATCCCCAAGGATTGTATTACCACCTGCAGAGCTTTGGTTTGGTCCTCTGCTCCACTTCAAAGCCACCAGGTGAACTCTTCCAAATATTTAATCACCTGAGTTATGATACTCAAGCCACTTATGAATATGTTTAGTTAACTTTTCCAAGGCTTGGATTTGGGGCTTTGGCAAGAAAAGCACATATGTAATGAAGAAAATTGTGATTAAAGGAAGTGTGTTCACAATTGAGAATCAGTTCTGTCTCTTTAGCATTTTAGTTGTCACAGTGTGAGAACTGCTATTCCAGATACTCTTGTCTGTCTCGGATAGTTTATTGCCAGTGTAGTTATAGCCGTGGGAGAACGGCGGAGTGTGTGCAACTTCAATAGCTGACGACTTTTCTTTTTTCTAGACCTACTATTATGAATATGGTAATAGTTGAATTTCAAACTGTTTTTATTGTAAGAATAAAGAAAGTTTTTCTTTAATTACCCAGGATTATCTTCATATATCGTGCAGGCATCATTGTCTCATTTAGGCTTCCCGTGTGGGATTTTTCTGTCTTTGCAATAGGACTGGACCTGTCAAACACAGACTTGGATTCCTGAATTGTTCTGGCAGCATCAGAAGGGGGTTTCCATGCAACCTACAAAACATATAGAAAATTCTGTAAAGTGCAGATTTTTCTAAGATTTTTGTTTGGGTTTATTCTGCCTTGCAACGAATATTAAAATGTTCAGGAAATTTAGCATACTTTATTTATAGTCTGCTGGGCACAGTAAAGTTTTGCGGCAGCATGTGAAAGCAGCTTTTCATCCCACCCACAAGCTCAGTATACCTAAAAAGCCCAGTTATTGGCTGGGTGGGAGAGTTCCGCTCATCAACTTAAATCTTAGCAGACACAGGGATTTTCTTCACCTCTTTTATTACAGGGGACTCTCCAGCTTGCTTTAGTTTCTACATTTTCTTTCCAACTCAGCCCACACATTCTTCTTGCTTTTCTAGGAATAACTTCTCTAGATGGCAACACCAGCGGCTGGCAGCTCTGTGCTTGTTATGCCTGGGGGAAAAAAGCCCTGGCTTTCTCAAAGCCCACTGCCTTGAGTAGACACACTGTCATCATTGGAAGATTTGAGTGGCAGATCTTGTGGTAGTCTTGTCTCCTCATGGCTGAAACACTCATTGGCTTGGGCAGCTGGATGGATCCTGGTCTTGGATGAACATGATTGATTAGTATAGAGGAACAATGTCTGTGCTATGTTAAATATCCCAGATGATGCTGCCATAAGTTGTTTTAGGTGCTTGCAAATATTCTTTCCCAGTTAAGGTGAAATGCTTTTGATTTTCTTCCTTATGTTTAGAAACCTTGCAATAGGTCTGGATTAGACTCTGATGATGGAATCACCTGCACTTCCTCACTGTATTTCCAGTCACCTCCCCATGCTGGATAAATTGTATATATACACTGTGTCCAAAACAAATTTTACTATGGAAAATGCACACAGGAAGTTCTTCACTCTAGGATCCACCCCTCTGGAGTAAGAATTTATTTATTTATTATTTTTTTTCCCCTTGACTTCTGTGTGTTTCAAAACAAAGTACCACCCCCAAAGCAGTTCTTGTCAACAGTTACTACTTGCTTTTGATTTTCATCCTTGGGGTAAAAAGGTGTGTGCTAAGATAACTTAGTTTCAAGAGACAACATAAGGGGAAAAAAGAGGAAGGTAAAGCTGAGCATGCCAGCAAAAAAGTGAATGATTCTATTTCTATGTATTTGTGTTGGAAAATACCATGATCTGCGATTTCAGCCTTGAAAGAAAAAAAGCAAGGAAGAAAGTTGTTCTGGTCATGTGATACCATTTGATTGCTGCTTGCCAATTTGTGTTTTCTTTCTTAGAAAAAGAAAAAGGATCATTTCATCACAGATTGCAAATAGTGGAGAGTACACGTCCCTGGAACGTAGGACTCGTATTGTTTTCTACCTACAGCACAGGACTTGCTCAGTTTAGAAACAGCAAGATGTTTTGCTCAGCTCTGCCAAGTTAGTTAGGTTTTTTGTTTGGGGTTTTTTTTTTTATTTTTTAAGTCTTACTTGGATTTCTGCGTTTGGAGACTGCGTGATAATCTCAGCTAGCAGGAGAGCCTTATTTCTTTTTCATGTTTAAAAAAGCACCCCTGTTCGCTAATTGCTCTGTTATTTTTTTGAATGTTGCTTCATAATATGCATCATTAAACTTTGTATGTGGGAATGGGAAGAAGTTATTTCTTCTTCAGTTGGTTCACACTGAAATAGCCATAAAACTCTTGATCTTGATTCTCCACTGTTTTGCAGCTTGTAAATCATTTACTTTGTGCTCCAAGTGCAATGTGTTTGTGTAATTCTAGTATTGATGTTGATGTATTATTTCTACTTCAGGCTCACTTATGGCAAGTGTAAATAACCTTATAGAGTTGCAAAACAGTAGGGAAATAAGCCTCCACAAGCTAAGGCATCAGATTTATTTTCTGGGGCAAATGAAGAGGTTCTTTTGAAGCCTGATCAAAGCCCAAGCTCTCCAGTTGCGCATAGTATAAAGTTGGTGGCGTTTGAACAGAATCTGTTGGCTTCAGGAGTTTTGTTTTTTCTTTTTTTCTTTTTTTTTTTTTTTTTTTTTCATTGGGGCTTTATATCTCTGGAAGCCATATTCAACATATTTCTGGAAATGACAAATGCACTGCCATATGGCGCGCCAGATTTCAAGCCACTCTGAGGTGCATGTGTGAATTTTAGAGTGCCTGGAAGAAATGAATGAAAACCACATTCTCAATTTTATCTATTGCTAAGCTCTGTAGGCAGAGGAGGGGGAGGCTTTGAAGTAAATTCTGCTGGAGGGATCGCATGCTTATTTCCGAGCTGCTGTCCTAATGCAGCAAAGTGTAGACATAATTTATGTTTCAAAATACGCACTAATTTCAGCAGGACTGCAGTTTACGTGCCGCTGTGTTATTCTAGGAGATGCTAAGAAATACCGAGCATCCTTTTGCTACTGGCAATGTTGTTACGGTTGCAATCCTTTATTTCCAACCATTTTTGTGCTTAAACCTCTCTTTCAGGCTTTAATGCCTGAACTTAATTCTTATGTATGTTGAACTGTTGTTTTTATATATTCTGTGTCTCTTTAAAAGGTTCTGTATTGATTGTTCTTCATGAGTAGATTTCCTAAGCTTTTGTTGGTTAGTAAAAGCTGAGGAAGCATTACTGGAGATGTTTGTACCAGGTTTATTTTTAATCCTGGAGACTCTGTGAAAACTTTTTAAATGCAGAAAAGATGTTTGTAGAATTTGTGTCAGGTTTTGTTTAGGAAAAAAACATCTCCTTGCAAAGGGCAAACTGATAAAGTAGTTCCTTATCAAGATTAGTTGTGTTCATTTAAGTTTACACAGACTGTGTATTTTCTTCAGAACCAAAGACAATACGTTTTTATATTTTCTTTACACAGAAAGGGAAAGGGGGGAACCCCCTTGCTTGTGAGAGAGATAATATGAATGATTAATATTTTGCCCCAGTTGTTGCTCAGCTGGTAGAATTTGTTAAAATTAATTCCATCTTCCTGTAGCAGTAAGAGGGAGTTCACAGGGGAAATCATGGTCATCTACTAAATCCTTTTCCCAAATTTTTCTTTTAAGAGTGTTGTACCTTGATACAGTAATTGTTCATAACTGCTTCCAACCCACAGCCCTTATGCTCTTTGATTTGTATGAAACCCCAAGGCTTCCGATAAGGTTGTGAGTGTACTCCATGTTAGATCATCTCCGTGGTTCAGTTTAACTTGCCGTGTGCCAGTTAATTGCTGTTTCTGACCTTGAGTGAAAAGTGTGCATTGTGCGCTCCGGTTGCAATAAAAATGTGATGGTGAAGGGATGGTATTCAGTGATGTAAAGCAGCAGTTTTACATGTGTTTATAATTACTGACAATTCTGATGTTCTTAGTCACAAAGCCTTCTGGTGGAAAAATCTTCTCCTACCTCCTGGAAAATATTGATTCATTAGGCCTATGTTAATTAATAAATCGGTTTGACAAGGATGGATCTTGTGGTGAGAGGCAAGATGCAGGAAGCTGTGGTTCTTGCTGGCAGCAGGCAGAAGGGCCAGAAGCTGCACTTGGGATATGGGCGTGTGTGTTCGTGCTCCAGGCCACGGGGCAGCTCTTCCCAGTTAGAGGTCATGGTCAGGAGCATGAACAAGCATAGGGTGTAGGGTTTCTGATGCTGAGAGTGTGTCCTTTTGTGCGGGGTAGTGGGTAACTGTCTGAAAATTCAGGGAGAGTTCTAGGAGGGGAAAATTGTATCCTTCCTTTCTCTTCAAACAGGCTTTTTTATTATTGTGAAATCCATCTTCAAATGATCTTACGCTTTCTGAGATGAAGGATTCTTTTTTTCTTAATACAGAATCTCAGTTCATACCTGTGCTCCACTTAAAGACTTCTGGAATATAAATAAAATCCCCCAACAATAATAAGACGTTATTCTTTGCTCTTGAAATTCTGTAACACTCTGTGTAGCATTAAGCATGTACTGAATGTATTGTTTATTTGTGATGAAGAATTTTTCATTTCTGAAATGCAACTTCTGGGTTTTTTTGTTGGAAATAAAATACAAAACACTGTAGAATTTTTAGCTTTACCTCTTTTACACACAACACGATTTTTAAGCATAGTGTTCTGTGTCAGAATGGTAATAACACTTCTCAGATTTCCATCTGTATAGAAACTGGACTGATCTTGAAATAATTTGAAATAGTTTAAGAGGACTATTAGTACATTGTGAATTTGTTAGTCTGGCCTTGTTCTTCATCTTTTCATTTGAAAACTCTTCTCCCACTTCTAGAAATACTGTGTGTATTTACGTCTTGAAAGAAACTTGGGAAAGAAACTTTGAAAAATCCCAAAATGTAGTCAGACATTTGAAGAATCCCTGTATGCTGAACCTTTTAATCATGTGTCTTTGACTGGGATCAGAATTAACAACGAAAGTCTTCACCATTCTTCCCCTTCTCAAAAACTGGCTTGAACTCATTAGTATTTATTTTATCTTTAGGGACTAGAGTTTAAGCTTTCAAGTACAAAATACTTACTGTAGATGGTCTACGTTACCTTTATTGTTTATGATTTTCCTTAAATTTATTATCTCTGAAATGTCAGTATATCAAAAAGGATGTCTGCACCTAGGCTATTACCAGCCAACCCTTTTTTTTGTCAGATTGTTCTGAATGCTTTAAAATATCTGTTCTAATTAATGGTTGCTTGTCACCAGCTTAATTAAGAAAACTAAACTCTGTACAGGTCTTCTGTGTGTATTTTTCCTCTCCCGTCTGTGTATGCATAAAGTCTTTCTGCATCTCTTTCAGTGTTGTTCCTCTTACATTTTGGCTGCTCTTGTCCTGTTTCTTCCTCCGCTTTTGCACTGCTTGACCTTCTCATGCAAGTTATCACACAAGCCTCCCACTCCGTATTGTACACAAGGTGTAGAGCCTTTACAAGCCACTTACTAACAAACTACATCTGCTACTCAAGCTCTTGTTCTGAAGACACTAGTGAGGAGCAATTTGGCAGATCTCTCTGCAATAAAATTAAGTTGTGACTGCATGCCCATCCAAGCTTTAATCTAGGTATCACAGGTAAGGGCAGTAATGAAGATGTGATAGGGGGTCTAGCAGCCAGGATATATCCCTAGTAGATTTGTGCTCTTGTTTACATGTTGGTACTGTCTGGAGAAGCTCTGTATACCCGAAGCAGAACTCATGCTGCCCTCAGGCCATCAATTTACACATACTTTTAGTTCTGCAATTTTTCTTTGAAACCACAGATGTGTGGGGGCTGGCTTTGTTTTGTGTTGTTTGGGGTTTTTTTAGTGAAGAATTGTTTCACAAGGTTTGGTGGTAATTAGCCTGAGTCAGTCTTTCGGGTTGTGGGGGAAATCCTGCTCTGCTGAGAATTACAGAAGTCCTGTGGTTGATTTTTTGAGGACCCCAACAGTCTCACTCCGTTTTTTCAGTTAAGCTTTTGCATAGGTACACAAGATGCCTTCAGAGTTTGCGGATGTCTGTGTATTAGTCTGACGGCTCATTCTTTAATTTGACATCATAAATTTCACTGAGTAATATGTGCCAAGAATGTTTTTAAGCTGGTGTTTATGTCGGATTATCTACTCTTCTGCTTGCCAGCGTAACTCTTCTTCCAGTAGCAGGTCGAGGCAGTCCTCCTGCCTCTGCTTCAGGGAGAGCACTGATAGGAAAGAGAAGTTTTTTGCCTGTGGACATATTAAAAGGCTGGAAGAAGAAACAATGCCTCTTTCCTTTCAGGTGATCCTTTCATCGAGAATCGGAAACTTTATTCAAGCAGGAGATGTTTTCACTCTGACAGCTTTGAGTTTGGTTCTTGGGCCCAGTGTGCTTGTTTGAAGCTCCTATCAGGTTGCATTCTGCAGAAAAGGAGTCATGTTTCTGTGATGAGCCAGCCAGCTTTAAGTGGCAAAGCTAAAACTCACTTCTGAAACATAAGTTATGCAGTGTTTACAGTTTATAAGTGCAGCACTATATTCTTCAAGACTTCATTACTGATAAGTAATAAGCATAGAAATCCATGGTAGGGAACTTTCTGAATTCTGGAGGTTTGCTTTTTTTGCTGTCGTCTTTTCCTTTGCATCTCTCAAAGTGAGATAGTAGTCTGTCTGTAATAAAAATATGTAGGCCTGAGTTGCTTTGTTCTGTGTTTTCCATATTTTGAGTTGCTGAATATTGATTATTGAATATTTCCATGTTTTGAATATTGCTGTTTGACCCTTCTTGAGATCATTAATGCCCATCATCACAGAAAGGGTAAGGTAATTCTAACAAGCAAATTTGCACATGTGAAGTTACTGTAAGTTAGTAAAATGTAAATTGAGAATAATATTTTGGCAAAGGAATGCATTAGTAGTGTGCCCTATAAGGGGTACTAGGTGATGCATCATGCTTTTTGTCTTTGATATTGCTTCACTATGGTATGTTTATTTCTGTCTGTTGGACCAGGACCAGAATTTTGAATCCTGTTCATGCAGAATGTCTGTTCCTGGACTGATTTTATCCCCCCCCCTTTTTTTTTTTAATTTTTTATTTTTAAATATGCATATATTTTTCTACCATATGTTGAATGCATTAAAAACTTGAAGCTTCTTGCGCTGCTTTCTTAAGGTACCTAGTGCTTCTAAAAATACAGTAGCTGTAATTTAAGCAGTTGATAATTTCATAGTCTGTATTTAGGCTCTAGTTTTGAAAATTCTTGGTTTTTACTGGGAACTCTTACTTTATATTTGTCAAGAGGAAAGCACTTGTGGCGTCTGTGATATTGCTGGTTTAAATGAAAGGCTGCTATAACTGATTTTTCAGAGACAAATTCTGTGCGTGCTTTAGCAATTGACAGTGGATTTCTGAGACTGTTACTCTGAGGTTTCATGGCAATAGGCTTTGTGTTCTGAAGCATGTGAGATGTTTGTGCTCTTCTGCAGCTCGAGAGGTGTAACTTCCCTAGAGGATAAGTTCTTGTTATAGGATCTGTATTTGCCATTATAGCCTACTGAAAGGAATGTTAAAATACAGTGAAAGTAAGTATAACTAAAATCCTGTAAAAAGGAGGAGAAATTGTTGTGCCTTCTTGAGAGTAAACCAGAATTTTAAAAATTATAAGCTTATAAGTGCAATTTAGTGTTTTCCCTAAATTTATTTATTACCTTTAAAAACTAAGAGATGGTACTTTTAGCTTCGTTTTCAGGCAAAGACGTTTGGATCATGAAGCTGACATCTTCAAATTTTTGCCAGTGAAGCTTATGTTCCTTAAGGTCTGTTATATTGCTTAAAGTTGAAGGCAGCATGAATTGAGGGTGTGTGTTCTTTGGCTTTTGTTGTTCCTTCATGTGGCCTGCCCATAGTTTTAGATGTAAGGTGAAGATGAATGGGAAGAGCTTAAACTGGAGCAAAAGATAGGCAATGCAGTGGGGAAGGCATTTTAAAGAGCATTCAGAAAACCCCTGTGGAAATACACTAGAAAAGACCATGTGATTGAGTGATACGCATGGAGCAATGCCTCTGCCTTCTGCTTCCTTTTCTAGCAAGAAGAAAAAAAATCAATAATGTTACTGTTTTTATGATCTCCTCTGCATAGAGAAAGCTCTGGCCCAGATCTTCCCATTCTAATTGCAGAATTAGAGCAGAAACCTTGAAATGATTTAATTACTCTCCCCCCGCCCCCATCAGCATCGTCTCTCCCTCAACTTGGAGCTTACCTGTTTCTCATGGTTATACTGACTATTTGTGGTAGGCGTGTAAAGGACAAGATTTAATAAAATTATAACTAAAATTTTTAATGGAATGGCTGAAATATTTCAAAGTCTGTTCTTAAAACTTTGAGCTTTTTTGTCGTAGCAACTATGTCTGGGGAATATGTTTGAAAGTGGACAGCATGTGTTTTCCTGGCTTTTGTTTTTTAGCAACAGATCATGTGTTTAAATGTCAGCATGACATTTTGATTTCTAGCCTGCACGAGGAAGATGGTTTAGTCAGGTCAGCTATTAAGAAACAGCAATTCAACAAAGCTCTTGTGCATCCTTCAGAGAGCTTTGCCTGCGGTGACTGCTTACTAAAAGTGAGGGATTTTTTTGTTTCTTTTGCAAATAAAAAAATACCCAAAGAAAACAAAGGGCAGACCTGGACATTTATAAACAGTACTTGCTTGGTAGTGAGGCAAGCTTGGGAAATACTGCAATGAAGGTAGAAAGGCAACTGATTATAATACGTAAATAAATCATTCATAAATTACCTGCACTGAAGTGGTGAAGTATTCAAAGCTACTGAAAGTTGTGCAAATTTACCTTGTGCTATGTAGCAAGGAGGGTACATGTATAGTTTTATACATCCAGATAGGATAAGAGCTTACTTAAAAATGCCATCATCTTTTCCTTACACTTCAGATTGGCAGAATTTTGTTTTGCTCTTCTCTCCCTTCTTCCCAACCTGATGTTACCCTGTGTCAAAGGGTTTCTTACCGAGGATATCCTAAAAATAGAAACTGTGACACCTTTGGAGTAAATATTTGATTGGTTGGAATGGTTTGCCTGTGTTGTAAGCACTGAGCACCAGGACAAACTTCTGTGTAACAAGCAGAAAGCTCGGGTGTCTGAGAAGCATGATATAATGATGGTCAACTGGCTTCTTCAGAGGAAGGTGGGAAGAAGCAGTATTTCCCAGGTCTTCCTGAAACGCCTGGCAGAGAAAGAAAACATTCTGAGCTACTTTCGTTGTAAATGAAACTTTATTAATCTGTGATTGCCATCTATGTCATATTGTAAAGATGGCTGAAAAACGTGCTGATGCTCATTTCGTTCAGTTTATTGTCATACCGTATGGGATTTAAATGAGACCTAATAGAGTAGTAATTGGATTTCAGTGCCTGTGTGACACAAAGGAGGATTCATGATACTGTGCTCAATGTGTTCTAGAGAGCAAATACAGAAATGAAATCTCTTGTAATAAAGAACTGGCAACAAATAGATTCCTTGTATATATTCTAAAAAACTAAAACAAAATTGCTGCTGAAAAATTTTGTTCTAGGCTTTGCTGAAATGTTTTTGACAGCCTTATTGACTGCATGGTTCAATTGGAAGCTATTTTAAATAATCATTACTGTATTTTCTTACAATTAAAAAAATACAAAGTATATTATTAACAAGCTTAGTTAAAATTATTGTCTAATATTTTAAGTTATGCTGTAACAGCAGAAAAATGTGGCGGGTTACTGATTTGAATTTGGTCCAAACTGTAATATCCAAAATTGCTGGTTTGCAAAGGGATCTCTGTGCATGCCTCTAAAAATGACTTTGAGATTCACCTTGAGTGGGTGAAGATGGTAGCTGTTCTTCATTGACATTGCTTTGAATCAAGGCTATCTCGAGTTCTGGAGTGCAACCCTGCATTTGTGTAGTACCTATTTCTTTGATTTTTCTTTTTTTTTTAATTAGCTGTACGCTCCAGAACTTAACAGAACTTAACAGATTTTGACCAGAGAAGTTTATTACTTTCAGACTTTTCTGAATATCCCTGATGTCTGTGCCCAACCCAACAGCAACAAAAAAACCCTCACCTCTAACTGTGAGTCCTGGTGTAAAAAGCTCCGCGAGGAATGCACAGTCCTAAATATAGGCCCATTCATAATGAGTACTTTACTCTCTCCTGAATTTGGTATCATGCTGATAGCAGAAGCACTCGCAACGTATGGACAGTGAGTTACATCCTTACCTTTGAAAGTGTTCTCTCCAGTATACAGACAGATCAGGGTTAGAAACAGTCTAAATCAGACTGCTATTTTTCATCATTGTTCACTTAGATTTATTTAAAGGTTTATCTATTCATAATAGACATAAAGGTTTCTAATGAAGACATTGTTACTAAGCAATAGATACTTCTTCAATTACTGGGCATGTGCAATTTTTCCTTCAGTTTCTTAGTTTTAATAGTTTCACTAAAAAACAGATAAACTTCCATTTTTCTGTTGTTTCAAAAGCAGTTATTTTAATCTGCCTGCAAAGAAAGAACAAAATCCTTTTGTATTGTTTTCTTTGTTGAATTAAAAGGCTATTTTGCCCCCACTTTCGTCCTTGTCTGTTTTAAACCCAATGGTTTAATCCTGTGGCAAGGTTCAACAAACAGAATTTGCCACATAATTAAGCAGTAACACAGACGCTTCCAAGGCAAAAGGGAAATCAGTGGTTACAATGGTTTAAGGAAAGCAGCAAAAGCAGCAAGAAATCATACTCTTGAATTAAAAGCCCTGAATACCATTTGTCACCGCTGCTTGGTATTTAAGTGAGACAGAATATTATTTTCTTTCATTTATGTTTTAGATAAATTTAGCTCATGCTTGTGGGAGGTTGGCATGTTCTACTACTGCTGGTAATGTATTGCTGGTAAAAAAGTTTTGGAAAAACCAAAGCAGTAGTGGATGCTGTAGAGGTAAGCAGAAATCTTTGTAATCACTGGAGTCAATACATCTTTTCTTGAAGAAGTGAACCTGGAAGCTGTTATCTTGGGGGGCAAATTTGGACAAGGTAATTGGCTTTGACCTTTTGCCAGATGTCTAACAGTTCTTTTTCCCCCCTCTCCCATGTGTCCAGATAAATGTCATGCCTTTAGGTTTTTGTTCCCTTGTTCTGGTTTCAAGTGTGGAGCTGCTTATGTAGCTAATCTGTGCTTAAAATTGTTTCCACTTCTAACCCCAGTAGGACTCTCTTTTGGGGTATTCAGACAGAATTGACATAATTGGATTTCTGCCCAGATACTGTATTTAGATAGCTTTGGAGATGTCATTAATTTGACAGCTGCCATAGGAAATCTTTGTTTTGACTATTGTTACAGTGCCTGCAATGTTTCTATTGCATTTTCATTTGTAGTCTGCCACTGAATTGGCGTGATTAAAATGAGTAGAATAAGACACCATCAAATGTGTACAAGACATGAAAGGGAGAAAATTGGTGCTGAAAACCTCAGAAGGTAGGATATTGCCAAATTCTATTTGGGTATTACGAGATTTTGGAATATCTAGTTATCTTTCAAACAGCAATAATAGCAGTGCCTGCGGCTAGGACTGCTGTAAGCTGTGGTGCAACCAAAGCTTTGTTAATGTTTCTCTTCTTGTTGTCAATCTAAAGGACGGTTTGTGGGGTAGTTCAGGCAAAAACTGCTTCAACAATTTCTGATGATTAACTTGAAAGAAAAAGCAGTGTTTTGATGGTCTGTGTTCTTGAGAAGTACCAATCCTAGCAACTCGGGTATTGGTTCCTTTTTGTGGATCTGAGTAGCCTAGTGGTTTGGTTTTGATCTGCACAGTGAAGGTGATGACTCTGGAGACTGTCATTCTCTCATGTCCAAAGAGGATGGGCACAGTACCACACGTCCCCAACTAGCGTGTACCACCTGCCAATTCATGTAGGAACCAAAGCCACCTCTAGGTTCCAAGTGTTTATCTTCCACTTACCTTTGGCTCTTAGTTGTGAACACCCCGTTATGGTAGTTTTGTACTTGAACTGCATGAAGTTTGTTGGTTTTCTTCAGTTGGTCATCAGAGGAGACTCAGGAAAACTTTATATCTGGAATGCTATTTTTTCCCGGCCCTTGATATACAAATGTAGTGGGACAAAAACATCTTGCTTCTCCCAAGAAAGATAATTTTCATCAGGGCATTACTGAATTCTAACACCAGGTGCTATTTGAACATACTCCAGTTTTAGTAAGGGATTTGGTGTTGTGGTCTTTGTTTTTGTTTGTTTTTTTTTTTTTTTTCTCCTCCTCCTCTGTCAATTTTACTAATGGATTCCAATTTAATGTCTGTTTCTGTGAATTCTGCAGCCCTGTGCTTTTCAGCATTGTAAATGAAATGCCAAGCTTGAGTAAATAATAAATCTTTCTACTTTTTCTGGTGGTGCTTGAGAGAGATTTCTTCAGCTTGCTTCCTCAACCGAAGTCGTTATTTATTTTGTCAGCCAAGGGCCAAGATGCCTGGACTTCTTTCTGCCATCCTTTCAAAGTGAAATGGCTCCTGTTGTGCTGACAGTGTTTCAGGTGTAATTCATAGGGCAGAGCTTGCATAATTTTCAGAGTAAGATACTCAGACAGTAATGTCTGCGACATCCTTATATACCTGGTGGCTCTGGAGGAAGGGTATAAAACCCAAACACCCTCAGCAGATGCATTCAGATGCAGGGAATGATTGCTGTAGCTGATGGCGATGACAGATTTTACAGCAGGTCAGGAGTGCCCAGACCAGGCCTTGTTCTGTCTGTGTAACATATTAAGTCATTGCTTTGACGTTTGAGAGTTATCAAGAAGCTTCTGACAATGTCGTCCTTGAAGATATCAGTCAGGACCTGCTCTGTGTATTTCCACCAATTCCCTGTGCCTGTCTGACAGTTTCAAAGACAATCACTGACCTTGACCTATCCCTCTTAACTTCACCTTATCCATATAGTTAGCACTGAGACAGTAGTGGCACTGTTATTTCAAATTCAGACAGCGCTGTGTTCAATGTACACATAAAAAAGATTTTCTTTAGACTAAGAAAGAATGAATAATTTACCAGGACAGGAGCTCTAATAAGGATACCAGTCAGCCTTTAACTTTGAATTGCCAGTGGGCAAGGTCTGCCTTACTTGGCTCTACTGTATCAGTGGTCAGTATTTTCCCTGTAGCCCCTGTTAATTTTCTGTTACATCTCAACCCCAAAGCAAATCTTCTCTAACTGTGTAGATGTAAGATTTATTTGCTTATTTTAAACATGAGTCTCCCTAGCTACAAGTGATAACCAGGCATCTCTGCCTCGTGTTTCTCTGATAGTGAGTTAGTGTTGCATTCTTCCGTGGTAGCTAATTCATCAGAATATGTGGTATTCACATCTCCATAAAGCATCGGTGAGTGCCTTTTTCCAGTAGAAGTGTGCATTTTCAGTAATTTACGTGTGCAGATTACTAGATTGCTGTGAAGAGTGTATTAATATCCTGCTTGCAGTCATCTTGCATAGCCCTGAAATCCACAAGTATTGAAGTAAAAGCTCTGACTCTGCTAGAGAGGTTTGGAGGAACTGGTCATATACGTCCTATGTAAAACATTTTAATGGCAAATATGCAGTAGGAAAATTAGATCTGTGAAGGAGGTGCTTGGGCTGATGAGTTGTTAGCCACTCAGGTCCTCAAAGATTCTGAGCTTATTTTTACTTAATGGAAATACTGTCATTGTGTGTTTTGTTTTGGTTTTTGGTTGGGTTTTTTGTTTGTTTTTTTTTTTTTTTGTTTTTTTTGTTTGGTTGGTTGTTTTTTTTCTTTTTTACAAGCAAAAAAATTTAAATTATTAACCAGAAAAAGGCTGAAGTTTCACTGGAACAAATTATTAAACTACATGCAAAAAATACTAACTTATGAGTGCCAAAAAAGTTATCTAACTATAAATGCTAACGTGTTTCTAAAAATGAAAATTTTAATTTGAATAATAAGGTATTCTATTAAGGATACCAAAATAATTATCTTCAAACCGTGGGCTGAGAAGCTTGCTTAGTTAAGCACTACCTAAGGTTGAAGTCTAATCATTTCGTTTCCTTAAAGATACTGTGAGACAAAGTTTAAGAACAGCCTTCGTACATATAGTTCAGTTTCTGCTTATCTATCTGCAGTTATAATTGGTAATACATGTCTTTCAGCATACATTTGTAAGGGCACTTGAGGGGCTTAGAGCTGTCCTAAGCATAAATCAAGATCTTTGTTGCTTCTCTTGTGTGCGCTTTAGGGATATTTATGCATACGCTTGCATAGCCAGCTGTAGACACTTAAATAAGGAAAATTAGTTTGTGTGTTCCTATTGTAAATGGAAAAGAAAAAATAGGGGAATTGAGGTAAAATGGAGTTTCAATGCTTCACTTTTCACAGATGGCTCCTGAATAGGAGTGCTTAAAAAACCTGGGGCTATTTTGGTGTACTTTTGTTGTGAGCTTCCTTCAGCTTGCAGAGAGTGACTGGACAGGGCTTGCATTTATTTTGATGCTCAGTTATCCATCTGAAAGACAGGTGCGTGGGGGTTTTTGTTGGTTTGGGGTTTTTTTTGTTGTGTTTTTTGTGATGCCAGTATTCCATGTCCTCTCAAAGAGTTTGTAGCCTTGCTGAGGGAAAGGCTTCCTGGCCTCCCGTTCACGATTTCTCCACTCTGCTTTGCGGGTTTTTTGACTTTTTCTCATGCAGGGACTGCCCTGGAAGTTTACAGCTCAGTATAATCAAATTTGAATTAGGTCAATATCAATAAGTATCAAGTTGGGAAATCCTGCTTAAGCCAGGAATTTAGAAATTTGCCTATTACAGTGAGTTTTGGTAGTAATTTGGTATCAGTATTAGGTTTTTTAATAGTTCAGGCTTTTGGGGAAAACTTCTAGCTGAGAGAATGTAAGAAGTGTGTGATTACTCTTAATAATGTGATTCTGTATGATATATATTGTAAAATTCTTAGCAGATGCAGTCACTAGCAGATGTCACCCTCCTTGTTTCTTTCCAATGTAAAAGATGAAAGTCATGCATGCAGTTGGATTGCAACTACAGAGGAAGATGGCAATGGAAGTTGTTGGTTTTTGAAATACATTTTAAATGTTGATATTATTTAGACAATCAACTGCTTGTGTTTTCAGTGTAGATTAGGAGTTAGTGATTGTGCAAGTAGATGTAAAAAATGTTCTCTTTTTTTCTTTTTGAAAACGTATCTTTTCTACACAAGAGTCTGAAGAGGATATGCATTTGACTGCAGGAGTTAAATGAGAATATAGGGCAGCATAGCCTTTTTGATTGCATGTGGTTGAAGTGTGAGCCATTGCACTGTCTCCAGCTGTGTTCCTCTCCCTACCCCCTGCCAAGTATATGTCTATTTAAAACAAAACCAAAAAAGTTGTCTGAGTGACCAGTGATACATGTCTAATAACTTCTTTGATACAGAGAGCGTGGCCAGGAGGTGTACTACAGCTCTTGCATGCCAGATAAGAGGACAGAGAAGGCACACAACCTCCTGCCTGTGCACCATTCAGAAGAGACACAATCTTCTTAGGGTAACCCTTACAGCCTCTAGTGATGGCTCCAAACCTGGACTGCTTAAAAAAGGCCATAAAACACAGAAGTTTGTCTTTGCTTCAAGAGCTAGTCTCATTTTCACGGCTGGCATACATGCTTAAATGTTTTCTAGTGTTACCTGGCAGTCTTTTCTGCGTGCAAGGCAGTGAACCTGTTCTTGTGCCCATTTCACTTGCCTCCTTGATGTTAAGGAACTGCAGTCTTTAGAGAAGAAAAGCTTAGTTGTGTAGAGTATATAGGGTGAAAAGATTTTGATATTTTTTTTTTCAGGATGTTGTACACATTGTAATGCAATATTGCAATTTGCTGCCTTTTTGAAACCTTAAGCATCACGTGAATCCAGTCTTGCTTTCTGTTGTCTCCCTGTTTCATACTTAATTTTAAAATGTAGTATTCAGTGATTGCCTTATCTGAGTTAAAGAATGGTTGCATATTTTAACATTACCATTTTCTTAGCTTTAGAAGAAGGTAATATTAAGTGAATTTTGTGAGGATATATGTGACTAGGGGGTTAAAATACTCAGCTTATACTGGAGTCTTGAATGAAGTTAGTGAGTTTCTTTTCCCTTTAAGCAAATTCAGGCATTGAGCTTTTGAGTGCTGTGGAACTGGATTGTGCTTGCCCAATTGTCTGCATAGTTAAAATATTTTGAACGTAGCCTATTTTAATATAACTTCATTTGAAATACCTGCCTAATGGAGAAGTCTTAATGGAATACTTTAATAGCCCAAAGTGGTTACCTGCAATTGCTCCAGCGTATTTCAGTCAATTACAAAGGAAGGCAATATTTAATGTTGGCGTGCAGCTAGATGGTGTAATGAACTGGCAGATTGCCAGCTTGATCTTCTCCACAGGAGAATTTGTATTAATGTGATGCTTTTCATTTGTTCTCAAGAAGGTCACCAATAATATGTCAGTTGTTGAATTTTATCAAAGTTATTGGAGTCACTTGAATGCCTTAACCATCAGAGGTAAAATATCCACTCTGTGCAGTACAGGTTTATGGTCAGGTCATTCTTGTGTATTAGCATATTAAGTATCAAAGAGATTATTTTAGCTATTTCATGTCAGAATTTAAATAGGAGGTAGTCAAGTATTGGAGAGAGATCCTGCGAGAGCTGTCATTGAAATAGTCATTGTAAGGCTGAATCTGGATTTTAGCCATGGAGATAAAGAAAATGGGGTGCATCAGAGCTATTAGTGAAAGGAAGGGTGGTTAATAACTTTGGATGTTACTTGTAATCCCTACAAGAGCACTAATTTATTCTTAAAGTTGTAATCTTTGAAGATTACACAATTAAATATAAGGAGCTTATTAGATGTTACTGATAGTTATCTTCTGGCGCTTGTTTTCAAGCATCAAGGTCAAACTTTTATTTCTGTCTATTCAAGAGTGCTTTTTACTGTGGAACTTGTATAGATAGTCCTTGTGTTCTGAAGACCTTGGTATAGAAACCAAAGGAGCGTGACTGAGGTTGCTGTTCAAATGTAGATAGATTTGTCTTTCTACCTTGTGTGTTTGTAATCGCATGTTCATCCAGTTCCTATATTCTGCTGTTCCTGCTCCTTGTGGTTGTCTTCTGTTCCTCTGCTCTTGGCCTTACAAGGAAGCGCAGGATATAGAGGCAGTCATGTGTGGTGAGGAACTGTGGCATTTTACATGTAGCAGGGCTGACAACACTGCAGTAGTACTGGTGTTAGGATTGGGATATGGCAGATAGATGTCATGCCAGATGGTACAGAAGTAATGGGCACTCATGATTCCATGAGACATGACTGCCCAGCTCTGTGCCTGTTTGCCTTGCTGCATTTCAAAGAAGTTGTTGACTTAATTTCAAGGTTGATGGAGATTATTTTGTGCTCTAAGTTTAACTATTCATTCCCCAGTCTGGCTTTGCTGTCAAATGCAACTTTTAGAGCCCTGGCTGGTAGGATGCAGCAGCAGAACCAGAAAACTCCATCTATGGTGCAAACCTTCTATCTGGGGGCAGATGGTCTCAAACCCTAATCACTGTTTCCATTGACTGCCCTTTGAGAAGAAAGATCTCAAAGTTCTGTAACTGAAAGGTTGTTTCAAGGAACATATTTAAAGTATAAGTAATTATTTGTGGTCCAGGTTTCCATCCCGAGTTTGAGTCACTCTGCAACTCACTGCACTGCAGGCAGAGCTTTGGGCTGTGGGGGTGCATGATGGAAGTTGGTTATACTTCTGGGGAAGTGACTCTCTGTGTGACTTTTAGCAGAAAACTTCCTCTGGCTCTTCCATAGCGAAGTGAAGATTTTTAGCAGGAGAAAAACAGGAGGTCACAATACAATGGAATTGAGCCCAGAGAGGATGGAGACCAGTCTGAATCTTGTGCTCATGTGTTTGTTAGATTGTCAGTGCTTTACTTCAAGTATTGGTAGGAATGAGGTTTTCTTGTGCATCTTCTTCGTTTGGCTCTTTGCCCTGTCACCATTAACATCCTGAGCTACTTTTAATGTATGTTAATTGAGCTGTGAAAATAAAACCATTCTTGCTGTACAGAAGGAAGTTAGCATTGTTATATTGAGATAAACACATGACTCATTCTTATGTGTTTAGATGGAATTTTGACTCTTATTTTCCCCAACTGTACTACTTCTCCAGTTGACTAATAAATACAAGGGTAGCTTTTTCAGGTATTGGTGATTAACAGTACTGTTTTTCAGCTCACTTTCAAATGCAAATTCTATATGTAAATGTACATTTGTGAAGGTGAAGCAATAGTTGAGAGGTGTTGAGTTTTCCTTGAAGCAGCAACAACAAAAAACCGAACAAACAAAATTGAAGCTTGGTGCAGTACTTCGGTGGTGGATGGTAATGGGGAGTAGATGACTTGTGAGATAGGAAGGGGAAGAAACTACCTCAGATGATCTTGTAACAAAAAATGAAGTAACTTTTATTCTCTCACTTTTCCCCCTTAATATTAAAAATGTTTTTGCATTATTGACAGGAGAAAAGGATGTACTACAAAACATTCAGCTGGTAGGAAAATAGATCTGTCATGCCTCAGGGTTTTAATGTTGCTTTGTTTATTGCAGTATCTTTCCCATTTACTTGATATTTTTTCCATAATTTCAAATACAGTTTTCAGCAAAAGCACAGTTAAGGTGTGTAAGTGGGTATGAAAATTGCTGTAGCAAAGTGTGGTTGCCCACGGTCTGTGTCTGAAGGAAGCTGAAAGGGTTGGATGGTGAGGCAGAAGGTGCTCCAGCCAGCACCCAGGCAGAGGAGAAGGGGGTAGGTGACCCTCCAGCCCTGTCTGCTCTCTGCTGTCACAGGCATATCTTTATTCAGGTGCTGGGCTGGATCAGGAGGCTTTTTTGTTTGAAGAAGAGTCTCATAATTTGCTATCTTCCGTTTTTTGGTTGGTTTGGGTTATTTTTTGTGTCTTTTTCAGGAGGGCTATCAATGCTCTAGCTTCCCTTGCAGCTGGGAAACTGAGGGTTAGACTCTCTCTTGTGCTTTACCCCATAACAATTTATTTATGCTTATATGTTTGTCAAACTATAGTTTTAGTAGTTCTGTTACTCCACTTATTAATGGGTGGAAGTCTAAATCTCACTTTTAAACATCTGTGTAAGGCATTTATAATACCTTCATCAATACTTCCCCCTCCCCCACTCCTTCATTATGATCACAGAATGATTTGGGTTGGAAGGGACCTTAAAGACCATCTAGTTCCAACCCCCTGCCATGGGCAGAGACACCTTCCACTAGACAAGGTTCAAGACCTGGCCTTGAACACTGCCAGGGATGGGGCAGCCACAGCTTCTCTGGCCAAACTGTGCCAGGGCCTCACCGCTGCTATAGTAAAGAATTTCTTCCTTATATCTAATTTCAACTTCTCCTGTTTAAGTTTGAACCCATTCCCCCTTGTCCTATCACTACAGTCCCTGATGAAGTCCTTCTCCAGAATCCATGTAGGCCCCCTTCAGATGATGCATAAGATCACTAGGTGAATTTCTCCTTTTTAATTGAACTTCTTCATAGGATGGTTTTGTAGAGCGGCAACTGGTTGGAATCTGTTCAGAGAGGACTTTGAACAGAAACATTTCTGCATGAGTGGCTTCAGGTTGAGTAGGCATTGTAATATATTGTTTTTATGAGCTAGGGGCTGCAGCACAGAAAGATGCTCAGAATTTTTTCCTTCTTTTTTAATTGCATCTTAACGGATTTACTGCCTGAGTTTGTCAGACATCCTATCGAGTTAGAAGTGTCATTAAAAAACAGAAACAAATGTATAAATACTTTGAAGCCTCTTCTGAAAGGTTACTTTTGTGGCTAAAAACACTTAACAGAATTTCCCTTAACAGTGTTCTCTGGCCCTATGACAAGCTTCACCACTTCTGTCAGAGCTCACTCATGTTGGGTCAGTATCTCTTGTGCCAGATGACCCTAAACCACACACGGTAGTAATTCAGATGGATTACACATCTGAATGTATGTGTGTCTCATGGGTGGGAAGAGTCATGTCCCACAGAATTGCTGGCTATGCTTTTCCATACCTCAGTTTTCAATGTGTAACTGTTTCCCTTTTCTTAGGAAGTATGGGCAAGTTAAACTGACTAATGTAGAACTAAAGGAAACAGTAAATAATGGTGCTTTCTAAAACTGTGCTTTATTCTTAATTCCATTTTTTGACTGATTTTTCTCTGTATTGTGATGATTGGGTTTTCAGTTGCTCTTTTTCCTAGATTGTTTGGATTGTCTGTGGTTAAATTCACCTTGTATTCATTGAGAAAAGTTAAACTGAAGGTGGATTCTATTTATGCTAAACAGGTGGATCAAGTTAGAGCCATTCTGCCTGCTCTTAGGAGATGTTGACAGTATGAAAACTAAGTTACCTAGCTAAAGGTCTTCCAAGATTAATGCTGAATCTAAAATACGTGTTGTTTGTTGTTTCAGATAGTGGTGTACATAGCTTTGCTGGAGAGTCCTGCCTTTCACTGCCTGGATCCTTTTAACAGTGTGCCAAAGGTGAGTGGTTCAAGTTCAGTGGTTATTTTTGTAACTAAAGATAACAAGTGAACTGGATGTATTACTTGCGTTTTGCTTTTATGTAGCATAGTATTTGTGATTTATTTTTTAATTTTTTTTAGCTGCTGGATGGATGATTAAATAGCAAGTCTTTTTCCTTCAGTGATCCAAGACAAGCCAGTATTAGCTCTTACTTTCAAAAAAAAGGCAAGAAAAAAGGATAGGCTCAGACTATTAATTAGGCATTGAATATTGCTACCATTTCTTTTTGGCTCCTATCTCCTGTTGCCTACTGCTATGACTTGGAATGTTTTCCCCTGAAGGCACTGTAGGTAGGATGTGGTGGTGTGGGCGGTATTGAGGAGTAGCAGCCATTCATAGCCTGTGGTGGAGCAGGCTTAGTATTATTCTTTGATTGAATTCTAAGAACTAAGTAATAGCTTATAAAGTATTGAGAGGAAAGAAGGTTTGTGGGCTTTCAGTGAGAGTGGAACAGCATTGTGTTCAGTACATCAAAGAGTATCTTCCTGGACCTTCTCTGAAGACCTGAATTAACCTAATGAAGTTAATGTTTTCAACAGGCTTCATTTTGTGGGAGAGTCTGGCTGTCTTTCTGTTAATTCATGTACCCCATTGTCTATTTCTAGTAACTGCAGTTGATCTCTGTGGCTTAGAAGAGATTTATTGATAGAAACTTTTAATAAAATGAAAGCTCATTACAAATGTACCAAAAAATAAAAGCAAAAAGGCTGAACACAGAATGAACTTTTAGCATTCTGGAGGCTGCAGCATGGAGCACAAAACTAGGAATCTTGATTTCATTCATTACTTTACCAGGTGGATGTATTATTTCTTACTCAAATTCTCTGTTTATAAAATAAAAGTAATGTTACCTTCTTCAGAAGGAAGTTATGCAGGCTAATTATTGGCATTTTTGAGCCTTCACATGGGAAGCAGTGTATGAAGTCCTCATGTGCCTTGATACTTGTTGTGAGTTCTGTTAAATACTTGTTCAATGAAGTGTTATCAGATGTTAAAATTAGACTTAATTTGTTTAATAAAGTGCAGGTGAACCAGTTAAAATTAAAAATGCAATCCAGTCTTAAATATAGCATCTACATACGTTGTTGCAAATGATTTGGTTTCCTTCAAACTGGAAAGGAAATTCTGAAGTACTAGGATAGAAACTCTGAGATGCTACAGCTTGCTTTTGCACTATGTTTTCAAATTATCTGATATATGTCTTTAAATATAATGAATAAATTTATAACCCTGGCCTTTCCAACAGATCAGCCTTGAACATTTTGTATCTGTGCTTAATGATTAAGAGTGAGAAATCTTTTGTAATAATTTTCTGGAGTAGAAACTCCAGTAAGTTTTCCTTATATTTTTTTTTGCGTGTAGGTAGCAAAATTAAAATATTCTTGCAAAGGCTGTCAATGTAAAAACAAAATAAACACATAATCTTAAAGCAAATGACTCATCAAACTGTAGACTTAATCATAGTAAAATTCTAATTTGTATACTAAAATTTCTATTCAAAATTAAGCTCGTATCTTACTATGACCCACATTCTGTGTTTATTTGAAATGCGTATTATAAAATTCTTTAGAGTTTTATCTTTGGAATCTCTCTCTTGTCCTTTTTTATAATAGTTTTCAATTAAATATTCAGTGAAAATAATAATAATAAAACATCCACTGCTTTGTTTGGAATCTAGATTCTGAGTTTAGAGTCATCTGTATTTTTTGAACTTATTTCTATGATATTTGGCTTAGGGAGTAATTTTTTCTTCTACCTTTTAAAACAAGAAGGAGGCAGGGAAACCAAACATGCCCCAAAGTGTGCTGACAGCAGGTGAAGGTTTTATGTACTTTCCCAAAAGGCAGTAAATGGATAATAGCTCACTGAAAGGAAGGAGCAGAGGAAGAACTGTGTGGTGTCCCTGCTCATGGCAGGGGGGTTGGAACTAGATGATCTTATGGTTCTTTCCAACCCTAACTATTCTATGATTCTATGATCTCTGTTGGCAGGAGGTGTAGGGGTATCTCTTCCCTTCCCTGTTCTTCAGAGCGTGGGTACCCAGAATACTTGCTGTATCCAATAAGACAACACTTAATTTCAGTAGAAAAAATGAAATTTAACTTCTGTATTAATATTTTATGTCTTTTTCCATTCTTTGTGTGCATGTTTCTGATGGACTATATTCAGCTTGGTGAAGATGTAATTCTTCGAAACACAGAGGATTCTAATGCTTTTCCCGAAAGGAAGCAACTGCCTAGGTGTAGGTTCAGTAAAGCATGAAATGCATCATTGAAACAGAACATAGTAAACCTTTTGCCCTTTGAAAGGGAAATGTGATTAGCAACAGAGTAGGCATTCACAAATTGCAGTAACAGTGTTCTTAGGCTTAACCAAACTGTGGACAATAATGTCCCCTTACATGATTTTGTTGAGTATGTGGGTGTCAGGATCTTCCAGTTCATCCGTAATCTAGCTGGGCAAGCTGGCTTTTTTCAGTTGTTTGTTTTTGTTTCTCTCTCTGGAAGAGAACTATATGGAAAGCACACTTAAAAATGTAAAAAATCTGTCATTTCTGCAATGAAATTAATATGAAGTTATAGATGAAGTCTAATGTTCTGGCAATTTATTGCAATCATTCAGTTGTTGCAAATCTGAAACTATCTGAAAAGTACTTATTTTAGAAAATCATATTGTATGTAGTGGGCTTCTATACTTTTGAATTTGTTCCTCATTTACTTACAGATTTTTAATCAAAAATTAAGTCGCATCTTATATTTTCTCAATAGAGTATTTTGAAAAGTGATTGCAGTATTAATGTGTGCCTTGAGTGGTTAAGATAAAAATCTGAGAAATATTCTTTAATAGGATAATCTTTTGAGACTTCATATACCTTTATGGAAGGTACTGTTTGGTTCTTCAGGGTTACCTCTGTTCACAGGAGTGAGATCATTTGATGAGACCAGAAATAAACAAATACAAGCAAAGTTATCAGTGTCTTAGTACTGAGCAGATTTGCCAGACTGCGATCAGATGTCTGTAGCTACAGTAGCACAACATTTGGTGGAAAGCCTAGTCTGTAAAGGTACTCAGAACACAAATATGCTCCTCACAGTGTGAGACTGGGGACCTGCTCACGGCTTCTCAAAAACTGATCTTCCTTGTTTAATGAGGAGAAAGCACCACAAACATTTCAACTTGGTGGAACTCTCTGTGATGCTGTATGGAAATATTTCTTGGTTTTCTGTGGATCAGCATGTTTGTTGATATTTTTGAAGAATTTAAACCCAAGGAAAGCAATACCTGTTCTTAGTGTTTCATAGGAGTTATGGGAAATTTTGATTCTGGCAGTTAACTAAGGGAATGAAAGGTATGTACCGAGTGTATGTCTGTATTCCTTTCCCTTAAAAGTTTCCTGTAACTACATCAGTTACCCCAGGTGCCTGAAGTGTTGATTTTACGCCTTCAAATGCAACTTTACCATTACTTAAACATAGTTACAGACATCTAGTATAATAAATGGATTTATAGGCTACCACCTGTTATGTTATGCTAGTGGTATAATACTTTCTAACCTGTAATTGTGGACAGTAGGGAAGAATACTTTCATCCCACTTTTACACCCCCATAACCAGATACACCTCCCAAATAAATTTATCTCCCATGAATTATGTAATTTTAGTACTTAAGATTTTTTTTTTTTACCTTTTTTGTTTTTCTTTATAGTAATTGTAGTTCTTTCCATGAAAATACAGTCATGCTTTTACATACTAATATCACATTATGTTCTTAATAATCACTTGTCTAATTTTTTTCCAGCTTTGATAGCTTCAGGTGCAACTAAGGTTTGTAGATCTCAACAGTACCTTTTACAGCCCGCAAATGGCCTTTGCAGTATTCTTTAACTGCAGTCCATATGGATTCCTCATCAGAGAACACTGTACAGCTTTCATCAGTACATGAAAATTCAGTTCAGTAAAAATGAAACGATGACTGCTTTTTTCCTGGTGGAAGTAGTTTTGTGGTGTGATAGCCAGTATGGACTTCGACTGTCGTCTTATCCAGTGTGTCAGTTTTTCTGAGCCAAAAAAAGCTTTGCCTGCTGGAAAGAATCTAGCATATTGCTCGTGAATATAGCTATGAGTTAAGCTATGTATGTGAAATATATATATATGTGTGTGTGTGTGTATATATATATATGTATATATATATGAGTAAGATATATATTTGTGAACCGAGTACAGTACTTGGTACAGTGAGTACTGAGTACAGCGACCAACCTTGGTGTCTTGACCAGCAGTCAAAGGAATAGCACTGGCAAAACTGATTACTGAACCCCTATTTCTGTGGTTTCTAAATAAATACATCCCTGCACTACACCAGCTTCAGTTAGAAGATTTAAATGTGCACTGCACTTTTGAGGGACAACTGGTGTGGCTTGGAATGTGATCTTGAGAAACTTCAAGATACCTTACACTATTAAGCTATATCGCAGGGAGGCTATCCTGAGATGCTGAAAGTGTTCATGGCTTTGGTGAGTGTTGTGCATAGAGGCATATATCGGGGAAAGTCAGCTTGATGCTTTTGGTATGTGGGGACTTAGAGTAGTCCTTGTGCCAGCCCTGTGTAGTGTGATAGGGCTGTATCTGTGCAGGGTGGGAGTTAGTGATCCCAAATGCTCCTGAAGGAGGAAGCAGATTAGCAGCTGAGGCCACTGAGGTCACCAGTTTCTCCAAATTGTAACTGCCCCATAATGGAGCTGTTGTCATCTGATTGCAAATGCCTCCTGGGGACCTCCTCCCCTCAGGTTTCTGTTTTGTAGCTCCTTAGGGCTGACTGCTTGAGCTGTTGCTTTGCAGAAGCAGGCATGCTGCCAGTGTTGGCGTAGGTCACTTATAAAATCAGTTGAAGGCTTGTTCCTCCTTTTGGTAATGGCTGGAAGGCAGTTCTTCTGGTGTGGAGGCTTTGAGGGACCTTTAAATGGTTAATTTTTCATGTTAGAATTGGCGTGTAGTAGAAATAGAGCTAAAACTGTAAACGTGTATTTTCAGTAGTGCTCTTAATATATTCCATATAACATCATGTTCAAATGGTATGTATTACTTCAAGTGTATTATCGTGTTAAAAAAACTAGTTCTGCTTGCTGACATACTGCCTTTTAATGAATAGGGAGAGACTGTACACTTGGTTCATGTCATTTTGTATCTGGCAAATGAATTTGTGTGTGTTACCCAGGGGCACTCCGGATAACTGCTGAAATTAGTGGATTTCACAGAACAAAATATTTAAAGGTTAGTGTGGTATATTTGCTGTGGAATTCTGTTTCTAATAACTTGGTTAATTAATCTTAGATTACAATTACTGTTTGCGCTGTAGTAACAAAGCTTGAATTGTACTAAGCAGAGAGGACTGAGAAAATGAGCTTGTCCTGTTTATTTTTTAAGCTACTAGGAACATGAAACGCAGAATACAAATACAGATACAAACCTTTTGTAGTCTATTTTTCGTTCCCTGATTTTAAGTTTGAGAGTCTCATTTTAAGACATCACAGAATCCTGGGTTTAATGCCTGCTTTCCTTTGTGCTGTCTCTTCACACCCTTTTGTTTCAGGGATCTCCTGCAGCTCTCATCTTACCCCTCCTCATTTTGGAGGCTGTTGTCTGTGTCAGCTGCTCTGAGTTGTTCCTCATAATAGAGCCTCTGTGCAGCTTATTTTCTACCTGCTCCATCACCCTCTCCCCCCCCCTCCCCCTTCTTTTAAATGATCCTACTCCTGCTTTTTTATTCACCAGCTGTATGCATAATCCTTCCAGCAGGTCTCCTGCTACAGTCATTGCTACTCACACTGGATTTTTTCTTAACTAGTTTTGAGTCCCTGCATTTCTTTTTAGCATGTCTTTTCCTTGTGACCTCTTGTCCCACCTCTTCCTACTAACCTTTAGAACTTACTTATAGCCTAGGGGGTTTTCTGGTTTTTTTCATGTGGAGTTTTTTTCTTGGGGTGGGGGATTGTTGTTTTGGTTTGGTTTGGTGTTTTTTCTTGTTTTTTGGTTTTTTCCTTTCTGTTGTTTGTTTTTTATGTGAAACAGATACTCTATATGTTCTTGTGTGCTAATAATTGTCTCTCATGCACACAGGCTATTGCAGATCACGTTAGAGAGATCTGTTCCCTGAAGCAGCAGGTAGTTGGGGCGATCCAGATTTTTTCCAAGAGGCTGATTTCAAATTCCCCATCTTGCACCAAAATCAGCTCTTTGTCTGTTGCTACATTCCCTGATAAGCCGGGTTGTCTCATACCATTAGTTCTCAAGTTATCACATACCAGCCCCAAAAATGCTGTTGAGTGAGGGTTAGACCTCTCTTTATATTTGATCTCTGAATTTGTTTTTCATGATTAAACAGAGTATTAGTTTTTCTTTCCTATTTCTCCCTGAAGATTACTGAATGGTATTTTCTGCCAGTCCTGGATTTGTATAGGATCTGGAAAGGTCTGTTCCATTATTCCTAGAGAGAGTGCTGGTTTATGATGATTGAGATCAGGGTGCTTCTTGGTAAGCTAAAGCATTTACCTCAGAAGAAATGGGTGTGAAATCCTTGGGTTAACTTAAATGTTTTGACTGGAATTACAAGCCTCCTCTGTGTGTGTATATATGTATGTTTATAAAACTGGTTTTGAACCTAGCTCATAAGATTCTGACAGTTGTGCTCCTTAGAAATAGAATTTACTGCCAGAGGGGTAATGGAAACTTGCATTCTCAGCTGCTGACTTGTGCTTCAGGCACTCTTCGGATGCATGGCTGCTATAACCTACTTTCTGACTGCACTAAGTTACTGAAACTTCAGGAATCTTGACTTGTGAGCTGAAAGCCTTTTCCCATCTAACTGGTAACACATCATCATGTGGCCAAAATTGGTGTGTCCCATATGTGTGCTAGGCTTATCTCCAGTTGTGTGAGTAGCGGCTGGTGCTGCATATTCTTCAGGAAAAATGTTGTTGGTAGAGAGATGAGTAGGTTGTGACTTGCTCTCTGGCTGTGGTTTAGGAGAAGCAGAGGAAAATGATGGCACAAAGCAGGCCGCTGGTCAGACTAAGGATTCTGGCCTGCAAATGGTGGCATCTCCGCATAGTGCATCAGCACCCTGACTAATTCTGCAGAATCCTTAAAAATAAGATAAGCGGAAACTGAAGGCAGCATTTGATGCAGTGGCACAGTGCTGCTTACCTCTATGGAATTAAAGCATGGTTTCAGGGTTGAATTTTTGAACCTGAATGTATTATACACTAGAGGAGCAGAAACAAGGCAACACTTCAGTCCAAGATCTGTTCCTCAGAGCTGAATTTTCAACAAGAAGTGTAAGAACAATAAAAAATAAAGTAAAAATGCTTGGTATTAGTCACTTGAAGCATTTAGAGGTTCTGTGATGCAGGAAAGGAAGAGACATGTCTTTTCTGTAAGTTTTCCCTGAAGTCCAGTGGGGAGAGGGGATGCATGTGTCTTTCCCCCTTCTCCCTGTTGTGTTCCCTACACAGAGGTAATCTGTGAATTTTTGTATACTTACTCCTACTTTTGATGAGTGAAAGGATTGTAACTTGCCACTCCTTTCATATTCTGCTCCACAGCTCCCAGTATTTGTGTATGAATTCTCTTTAAAAAGCCTTTTTCATTGTTACCCAGATTTAGGTAACCCTATTGGCTTCTTTTAGTAAGGTCTGATTTAGATAATGAAGAAGTTGTCTGCTTCTGTTGTAATATTACATGTAGCAAAGTTGTGGCGTGTTACTCTTGAATTTTGACTACAAGTAATACTAAGGTGCTACAGGAAGCTGTCAAAAAAAAATATTTTGTGTGGCTCTCAGCTAAACTTGTGTATGAAACAGTGATGGCAGAGTCACTTTTATTGAAACTCAGTAGCAATAGAAAAAACTTGTATTAATCTAGAAGGAACGAGAACTCTGTGGCTGAACTTCCAAATTTCAGACCTGCAGTTTTGAACCTATTTTTCCTTTATTTCATCTTGGTTCTACTGCAGATATTAATACCCACAGTCTCTCTCCATGTTTGGAAATTACTTGGCTACTATTATTTCCCTTCCACATTTGTTAATGCATTATATTGTTATCTAGTGGGAGTAAAGAAGAAAACATGTCCGTGAGTGTGTGAGGATAGAACATCTCATCGGTGATGAGATTCTGCATGAAAGGGAATGAGATGTAGCAGCCAAAGCCAAAGGCTGAACCTATTTGTTTATTGGAGGGAGATTTTATTCAGAAAAGGCCAGGCTGGACAGAGCCTTGGGTGACATAGTTTAGTGTGTGGTGTCCCTGCTCATGGCAGGGGGATTGGAACTAGATAGTCTTAAGGTCCTTTCCAATCCTAACTATTCTATGATTCTATGATTGTGGAGGAATTTCTGGCAGAAGATAAAACCGTAGGAGATTTGGAGGATTTTGGAAAGATTCAGCTTTGTACAAGCACCAGAGCTGAGAGTAGGGATAAAGGAGGATGAGAGTCTGGCATCACCAGGCAACATTGGTTTCTGTTGAATGTGTATTCTGCTCACAGCAATGTAGACTCTTCTAATTGCTTATTCTTCGGTTTGGGTGACTGTTTCTACAGGAAAAAGATATTCCTCATCTTTATTCAGTAAAAGTTTACTTTCAGAAGCTTTTCTTTTTGAGCAGCGGTTCTGGGGCAGTGGAGAATCATGCTGGGGTAATAGTAGTGGAACAGCTTTTCAGATTGTCTCTGTAAGTAGTCTTAAAGCAGCCAACACCTGAACTGCGAGGTAAGAGTTCAGAGTAAGGAGTATCCTAACATGCTGTAGCAGCCTGTGTTCTCTAGAGCATGTCTGGCAGAAGGGTTTCAGTAAATCCTCTTTCACCATTTTCCCCCTTCAGTGAATGGTATTTTTCTCTCGGGTTTGTGTCCTTTTCTTTCATCTGAGGAATTAACAATGGCTTGCTGCTGTAATTGCGTAGCAGAGCACTCACAAGTACTACTTTTTGGAAGAGGAGCTCTTTTGAACTGGAGGAAGATATGTAAGAAATAATTTGAATTAAATAAGTGAATGCTGCCAACATTCCAGACCAAAAATAGTCTTGACTTTAAAGCATTTGTAAGATCTATAGGACAGGTAATTTTGAAACCTGTTTTACTTGGTAAAGTGTGAGGGTTAAAGAGTTTCCTCTGCACTTGTGTTTTGGGAGTGGTAGGGAGAGGATTCCTGACATGACTCTGAAGAGCTGTTAAATGGAAGGAGAACTGCTAATTTTAGGGGGAAACTGGGATGGCCATTTCTTGCCTGGGCTGATACTTTCACAGTTGTATAGCATTAGGACAGTAGTCAGTCTGACAAGAGACTGACTGACTTGAATCTGACTTGAAGCTGCAGCAGTCACTCTACATCTGATAAAAGATCCAGGAGTGTCTCTTCATTTAAATTGAGTTTTCTCTTGGTACTTGTCCTAACAGGAAATTAAAAGGATAGCTTTCTGAGTAACTATCTCGTGGTCTGGTTTTCTTCAGAAAGATGTACAGATTTATACAGGAATTAATTTAATGGTATTAGCTGTTTCTTAATGAAATCTAACACTGTATCTTTCAAGCTGCCTCTTCAGTTATGTACATAAGCACAGAGTCAAGAATGGTATCTTGCATCTGATGATTATTTTTACCTGTGGTATTCAAAGAGTCTACTTTCAGAAAGTGGCTCTTTGCCTGAAGAACGCTCCTAGATATGAGAAATAGGCATTCAGCAACCCCAAATTCATGTGGGACTTTGAGAGTAAAATTGAGAAGTACCTTAATATTTTGTTGTTGTTGCTGCATTCACCTTTTTGTATGGGATACAAATTCTGGTCCGAGTGGCCTGTAAAAATAAAATCCAGAAGTCTTAAGAATTTATTCAGTACTTGGAATGACAGTAAACCAGAAAGTTCATGGGAGTCTGAGCAGGGCCCTTAAATTAGTGCTCTGTGAGCTAGATAGTTGAAAATTGGTTTAATATACGTATTTTTCTCATTTTCCTACTGTCATGAGGTAGATTGAATGGGGTTTTTTGTAAAGCAATTGATAAATTGCTTAGGACTATAAAGTGAACATTGTCTAGAAATGGACAATGTACTTTTTTTTTTATTTTTTCCTTAAAGAGCGTTGGTTGGGAATAAATGCATTTTTGAACTGAACAAACATCTTTTCCTCTTTCTAGTTAAAAAGCGAATATGTGATTTTTCTATTGGGGAACAGAAGGTCAGCAGTTCAATTTTATTTTCAGCATTTTACAGACAGTTTAAAGTGAAATCCCTTGAAAAGTAGGTAGCAGTGTTTCAAGGGATTAGCAGTAAAATGTAGCAATCCACAGTGATTCTGAGCTTTGTCCTTCTGCGCAAGATCAAGGTTAAACTTCTTATGTCTGAGGACTGTTCTTTGTTTATACAGTACATAAATGTACTAACACTTCCAGTGAACTATAATTCCTGTAGACCATTGAAAGTTTGAGACAGGGGAAAAGAAGCAGCAATGGAAGCAACTCATTCAAACATGGGGGTTTTTGGAATCTTGAAAGAAATTCAAGGATGTCTCGTTATTAACATTTCATGATGTTTCACCAAATCCAGAGTGGCTACGTGTTTTAATTTTAAGGCAAGAATGAAGATTTATCAGTAGTTGAGGATGAAAGTGCATGAAGTCCAGTACACTTAATGTGTTCTTCTTGTTTCACCAATCTGTCACACAGATAATACTACCTAAATGTTCTCTCAGTTAAGGGTCTGTTTTTCTTCTGTGATCTTATGTGCTTGGCTCCCTCTTACCCACTTTTTGTAAGGGACTGTCTAGAGGTTGGTAGGTGTAAAATGATTTGTAATTTCATCTTGTGTAGACATGTAATGTATGTTGCATTCTTCCTGGACTTTCCTCTCTTTTCTATCTTGGTTTTGTTTGTTTGTTTGTTTTCATTTATTACCAAATGCATAGGTAAGCTGAAATGTTGTCTGCTGAGAGGAATGGAGAGAGAACAGTCCAGAGCAACGCTAATAAATGTTAAGCTTATCTTGTCCCTCTGACTTAGTAGAAACACCCATAAAACAATGTGTGAATGTGGCCATTAATCACTGCTGCTGTTTTAGAGGCATGATGAGGTCTCTTTTCCAAAAGTTTCCTCTAGTGCATTTAAGCTGTTTATTAACTGGATGGCTTTCCTGAAATTGCTTTTAAAAGAATTCAGGAAAAAGTGAGCCACTGCTCCTTTCTGACCCTCTCCCTATATTTACCTAAATGTGAGGCAGAATTTGGAGTTGTGTTGTGTTTACTCTGCAGCCACGAAATACAGGCCAAAAAAGCTGCCTCCTCCTTAATTGTTTCATGCTGTTTGCAGCCAAAAGGTCTGAAGAAGTCCTCTCTGCACAGTCTAGGTTTTACCATTGCTCTCTAGAATGTGTGAAACCATTGCTTCTGATGGCAATGCCTTCAAAATAAAGCAAGAAGCAGCTCTTTGCCTTAGTAATGGAAAATGTCACCGCAGATCCTCAGTAGCTGCATCTGCATAAGCTGCTGATAGAGGCAGAGCAAGAACCAGCACCTGCCTGAGCCCTGCCTGCTGGTGGAGTTTCCAGCAACAGATGCAGGAAAGGGAGGCTGAGGACAGATGGCAGCAGCATTGTGGGGGCCAAAGGCTGGAGGAAGGGCTTTGTAAGAAAGGATGTTTAGCTGGGTATCTGTGGTCAGTGTTGCTTTATATTCAGACATTATTCCCCCTTCTGCCCCTCCCCTTCTTTCAACAGACTGAAACCAGCGATGATAATTTACTAATTCACACTTCTTATGTTTTCTGAGAAGTGTATAATGAAAGGGTGTGAAAAGATACAGTTTTGTATAGTCTTTGAGATATGGGCGACATAGTTTAGTGTGTGGTGTCCCTGCTCATGGCAGGGGGGTTGGAACTTGATGATCTTAAGGTCCTTTCCAACCCTAACTATTCTATGATTCTATGGGGAAATAACAATAATAAACCTCCCCCACCCCCAAACTGAAATATGTTTGTTTGGGTTTTTTGCTGTTTTGGTTTTTTGTTTTTTTGTTTTTTTAAATCCCTTGTCCTTGGCCAATTTCTCAATAGTCATCCCATGTTCATGGAAATACTTGAGCCAGGTTTTTATTATAAGCCCTTTGCCTTGTGTGTTGGTGACCGTACTCAGTTTCAGCTTAGCTAAAGACTTATTGAGAGTACTTTCTTTGTACTATTGTTATCTATCTTTTAAGCATAAGTAAGTTATAAGGCCCCTAACTAGTATTGCAAAACTTTAATACATGTTTGTTATAATACCAGCTTGTTCTGGTAGAACACCAGCTTTTTGTTCTTTGAAATAGAATTTTAAATTTAAATCATCTGTCAGAGGCTAAAAATGAACACTGCCTACTTTATAATAGGCGTGCTGTTCCAAAAAGGGGATAGAAATATTCTTTTCAAGTAAGACATCAAAAGATTTTTAAAAACTTATTTTCCCAAAACAGCAGAGTGCTTATCACGTAAATACGAAAGATAATACTTAGTATTATGTGTTTTAAAGATAGTCACAGCAATTAAGCATTTGTACCTTGAACTGCCCCAGACCAGGAAATTTTGTGGCACAGCAGTATGACTTATGAAATTTTAAAAATACAGAATTGTGAAGGTTAGCTTGTGTGAAGGTCGCAACATGAAACAGAGTGAACATTGTGTAAAATGAGGGTGGTATTGAATTAATGTGAGTTAATAGGATGCCAAAACTCAGATTTGTGTTCTTTCAGTGCTGCAGCAGCCTACCTTGTAATAGCCCAGATGGCTTTCTCTTTCTACTGCTAGAGAGGTAGCAGACTAAAGTTATCTGCTGCTTTCTTAGAATCTCAGAATAGTTCGGCTTGGAAAGGTCATCTAGTTCGAACCACCCTGCAATGAGCAGGGACGTCTTCAACTAGATCAGGTTACTCAAAGCCCTGTCCAACCTTGCCTTAAATGTTTCCAGGGATTGGGCAACTACCAGCTTTCTGGGCAACCTGTTGAAGCGTTTCACCACCCTCACTGTAAAAAAAAAAAAAAAAATTCTTCCTTATATCTAGTCTGAATCTACCTTCTTTTAGTTTAAAACCTTACCACTTGTCTTATCACAACAGGCCCTGCTAAAAAGTTTGTCCCCATCTTTCTTATAAGCCCCCTTTAAGTACTGAAAAGGCTGCTATAAGGTCTTCCCGGAGCTTTCTCCCAGTCCCAGCTCTATCTGCCTTTCTTCTTAGGAGAGATGTTCCATGCCTCTTAATATTTTTGTGGCCCTCCTTTGGACATGCTTCAAGAGGTCTGGGCGCCCCAGAGCTGGATGCAGTACTGCAGCGGAAGTCTCACCAGAGCCGAGTAGAGGGGGAGAATCGCCTCCCTTGACCTGCTGGCCACGCTACTTGTAATGCAGTCCAGGATATGGTTGGCTTTCTGGGCTGTGAGCATGTGTTGCCAGCTCATGTCCAGCTTTCATCCACTGGTATTCCAAAGTCATTCTTAGCAGGGCTTTGCACTTTGAGGGCATCCCTGCTGATCTTGCCTGGTAGACGCCAGTGCTACACCTTCCTACTGGATTGGGGCTTGGAGAGCTGGAAGGGGCCTAGGCATCACCTACAGCCGTCAGAGATGGCCATCGCTAAGACTCTGGGCTGCATGCAAAACATAGGTGGGTCTTGCCAAGGAGATGCAGACTTTGTGGTTAAAACTATTTCTTTTCCTTAAATGGCAAGTTTACAGTTTAAAAGATTGTTTGAAGCAGTCCCTGCTTATTTCATTTGGGCAGACTGATTCGTGTGATAGGCTTCATGAAAACACGGGGTTTTTACAATCATCCTTTTAGATGTTATTATATAAACATATATAAAGTGAGATTTCTTTTTTGTTGAATAGTAAATTGCTGTACTGACTCCTTAGCAGGAAGGGTACATTTCTGGGTGTGTCTAATCTGTATTCTCCTTTGTTTCTTTGTGTGTCTTTAAAAAAACACCAAATTTCTAAGGCACCTACAAGACAAAAAACAAGCTTAATTTTTGTGCTCTACTGGAGCTATGCAGAAATTCGTTATCACTGAACTAGTCTTGAGGTTTCCTGTTTGCAGTTGTTCTGTAACGCAAGATGAAAAGTGTAACTGTAGTTGTATTAGAGATTGGGATATCAGATATGTTGTGGGGCTGAGAGAAGTAAACATTGCTTAGAAGCTGTCAGAGACATCCGGTTGAAGAACCAAAACCCCAAACCTCACAGCATTGTGCCCTGAAACAATGGTGGGCAATAGAGAGGGGAAGAGGATTGGAGGTGTGCTGGGGCAGACTTTTGGGTAGCATCATGATGAAGTTACTTAGTACAGTTCTAAATTACTGGTTAGTTAAGACTGATCCTTCATTTTTTTTGGAAGATGTGCAGCCTGTATATCTAAAAAACTCTCACTAGCAGTGCCTATAGAAGTAGGCTGTGGCAGGGCAGTCCTGCCATGTGGCAGCTCCTCCTCCAATGTGATTAACCCATTCCATGGTTAGGGGTGCATCGCCCTCACAGTTTTGTCTGCCATTACTCTTTCTTTCTTTTTCTTTCATGTCTTTCTGGTGGTTTTCCCCCCTCCCCCCCTGCCCTCCCCAAGTGACTCATAAGGAAACTTGAGTACTTCTGCACCTAAGAACAAATGTCTTAGTTTGTTCATGCCCGTCTTCCTTAAAATTAGTAAGTACTGATTGCACATCCATAATCTGCTGGCATGCTGTGCGGGTTTTCAAGGGGGGGGGCCTTTGTCTTTTATTTTTCTTTAGGGTTAGAGTTTGTCTGACTTGGTGGTGCTTTCAAGGATCATCCACTCTATGCTTTCAAATTAGTGGCACAACTGTAGCTCTCCAGAACGTCTTCATTGCTCCAAATTTTCCTCAGAGTTGAGTCTAAAACTGTAATAGCTTTGTGGATGGTTCTGTTATCTTGGCATGCATTTGAAGATTAAAAATGTTTAATTTTTCTTATTATTTTTATACTCTAGTTAATGACAGAGAAGAAAATGGTTGTCACTGTAAAATAATCCCATAGTGTGGTAATAGGTATTAAACATTTTTTCCTCCATCATGTGCAGGAAACTTAGTGTTCTAATTCTGTATTTATTCTGTTACTAATATTTAATTTATTGCAGACACAGTTTAATAACATCTTGTAGTTCTTAATGAGAGCTGAACTATACTCCTTTTGATACCTTTCATTCGTATTTTCTGACTTGATCTTGTTGCTGTCAGGTTTTCCTTTTCAAAGCAAGGACCAGAGAGGGGGATACAGAAAACCTCACTTTTTTTAAACAGGGTATAGTTTTAACCATATAAGACTTCCTTCATAAATGCTAAATTGTGAGAGTAGGCTAGGAAATGTAATAAAGAATTCCTTCTTCGCAACGGATCCATTTATTTACATCTTTGTTCACATTTATTCTTTATGGCTTCCATTCATCCTTGCTTTCAGCCTTGGAAAACTGACCTGCCTAAAGTACCAACAGCAACTTCTATTGATTGTGACTGTGCCTTCAGTTTGCACATCAGAGTAAATTAGATAATAATCACTTGCACTTACTCAGCTATCACTTTCAGTTCTGTAGTCAATATATCCTAATGGGACCTAATAGCGAAATACCCCAAATTAATTGTCAAGCTTGTGTTAAAACAGTCAGCAATTTTAGGCAGGCCAGGTATGTGGGTTTTTTCTGCTCAAGTGTCAGTTTGACACCTAAGAACCGCATAGCCGGATGATGGATGTTTGGTCATTACAGCTACTTAACTTCCTTTAAAAGAGGGAGGGAGTATTCTTACACTAATTTTTGGTGCAGTAATGTCTTTCCAAAGAAATGTGTCCCTTGAGGTGGATTGACGCACACCGTATGCACTATTAAAGTGTTAAACTGTAGAAGCGGTTAGGCAAGGTGGCCTTTATGTGATCCATCTCCATTTGTTTAAGCACCAGCAAATAGGCCATATAATAAGCATGGAAAGGGTTTTACTGGTTTTAGCAAAGGGTTGCAATTTGCCATGATTTGATCTGTGATTCTATTTTCTATTTTCATCTATGATTCTATGATAATTTGAGTCAGCTTGCTTACTCTTTTTAAACCTCTACATTTTGAGATTTTCTTGTAGCAATCATTAAAAGTGTATTTAGCTTGGTTTAGATTAACTTTGCATGAAGGAGATAATATTTTCCTGTTTTTTCAAGCACATGTATTTTAAGTGTCAAAAATGCTGTGTTCTACTGGAAATAGCTGAAAATACATCAAAAAGGTGTATTCTTTTCACAAGTTTTTATTTGAATTCACGTTCCTGTTCTTTTTAATGCCTTTTGAGCTCTATCTTTGAGTTTGGTGCTTTAGAGAGATGTGCTTTTTTAGAACTGTTTCTATATGTCAAAACTCTTCATCCAGGCTGATTTAAAAGAAAACCCAAACCTAACCACACACCCACACACAGCAAGAAAGAAAACAACTGTAAGTGAAAACAAAGCTTCAAACCTTCTGAAACAGTAGGCAGGCTAACCGGAGAGTGCATCTTTATAAATAAGAAAACTTCAGACTTTGAGTGTACTTCAGATTAAGTGATCTAATACAAGTTATTTTATTAATTACAGAATACCATAAGCACATTTACTTACTCTGAAAAAGGCCTTGAAGGAAAGAGGCTTTTTTTGTTGTTTTCCACAACCGTGTTACCTTAGAGGACCATATATTGCCTATTTGCTATAGCTTATGAAAGGTAAACCAAGTAGAAACCAAAGAGCTGGCCCATCGAGCAACACGTGCATTCAAAACCCATTTTGATTTTCAGAGTTTGGGAGAAGGAGAGGTTGTTCAGCCTTCAAATCTTAGCGAAAACTGTGATATGTCATTAGTTAGCTTTTTATTCTCCCAAGGCAATTAACTAAATATTGTACAGTGATTATGTCTTATGTAATATTGTATAGCAATTATGTGTTTTATGAACATCAGTGTCATGTAAAAGCCTCCATATCAATTTAGTGCCTTTTAGTGTGCCTTAGGAGGACATCCAACTCCAGAACAGTCTGTTACATCAATTGGCACTTCCTATTAATAGAATTTTTGCTTGTTCCCTTGGTGAGGGATTAAATTTCAAGCGTTACTGTCAGTCACTTTTCAGCCATGTTCCTTTTTGCAAAATAAATTTTGAAGGAGGAGAGCACTTGCTTCCTTTCTTACTGGATGTTTAAAGTTCAGCCATACCTTCTCTTTGCGTTGTCCTAAGTAACTGTATCCCCAACGTAACTGTGGGCCTTCCTCCTGAAGACAAGAAAAGATGCTGCTTTTCTGCCCATTGGGCCAGGGCATTGAACTAGTGGGAGTGTAAACTTGTGTCAGTCTCTAGCGAGAAGATTCCAGTTCAAGAGGCATGCTGGAGTGGATCCTTTCTTACTTATCCTAGTGGGAGAAACACATTATCCCTATATGGGTGGTGTATGTGTATGAAGCCAGGCCTGGTGAAAGATAAGATCTGTGTAACAATTATGTATAGCTTGATACTTAAAATAACATCAACTGAGCAAATCTCTAACATGAAAAATCATCAGCAGATTTACATGTTTGTGGGAGCAAACTCTTAAGTTCCTCTACATTTCAGTTTCCATAACCTCAAATACTGCTTGTGTGGTTCAGTTTTAATCATTGGTTCAAAATGGCAGAGGTGATTGTTTGGGGTTTTTTTTTTTCTGATATTGCTAAATTCTCAAATCATTGATAATTTATTGAACATAACATTTTCCTTTCTGGACTTTCTTCTGATAAGGTCTATATGGGAGTTACGTTACTAGATATTCCACTAATGTCTGCCTTTATTCTGCCTTAGGGATAGCAAACGCTGCTCACCTGTCTGAGCAGGCTTTCAATGCAGTCTTTTCGTAACTGACTTTGCCTTGGCTGGGTTTTTGTTCACCACCTTCTTAGCCTCGTGGGTTTTTTTCAGTTTTTCCCTCTCTCCCAGGGGTGTTTCCGTGTAGGAAAATTTTCACGTGTGCTTCTGCATTAAGACAGCTGCCACTGAAGACAGGACTTATCTCTGAACAAAGCCTAAACTGGATGGAAGAAACCAAGTGGCTGAAAATACCTTAGCTCAATATAAACTAATTAGTTGTATCATTTCAACAAATGTGGTGTTGGTAAAACAAAGTGTTTACTAACGCTGCTAGCAATGAAGGAAACACTGGGTTAAAAGGTGTTGGAAGCAAGTGTTGGTCACATAGCTAATATAAGAGTTACCTTTTGAAGGTCTGGATTGTGCAGATTTGCTTGCTTGCTTGCTTGGTGCGGTGTCTTCGTTTTGGGTTAGTTTTGTGGGTTTTTTTCTTTGTTTTTTTTTTTGTTTGGTTGGGTTTGGTTTTTTAATTTATTTTGGTTTTTTGTGTGGGGTTGTTTGTGTGTGCTTTTGTCACTGTTTTTTTTTATTTTTAAAACTGCAGTTGGAAGTTGTATTGCCATAAAAGTAAAGCAAATGACCACTTCATAAGGTAAGCTAAAAAAAGCCATATACGTACTTTTTGAAATGAGCCAATCTTGTACTAAGAAATGACTGCCGCATTTCATAAATTTACAGTTCCTTGCATAGATATTTCAAAGCTTTTCACTGATGCTTTTTACAGGGGGGGGGTGTTATACTATCGGCTATGAGAAGATTCTGTTTCAGTGCTAGTTATATCATTTGCTTCTAATCTTTTGTTGGCACACAGCTGTGTTGCAGAAGCAATTCAAAACTATTAATTCTACAGCCCCACTTCTGAGGAACGAATATGTCCTTATTCACATACAAGGAAATCTTAGCTGTGCAAAATGTCACTAGAAGAACCTTGTTGTCCATGATGGACTAAAAAACTAGCACAACCGGACTTCACACACATGTGTACAGCTTTAAAGGGGCAAGTGTTTAACTGCAGTTATGTGATGCATTTTGACCATAAATCCTGTTTCTACATGGGCAGGAACACTTGTGCCATTAAATGTTCAGCAAAACCTGGAGTACTTTATTGAAGTGGGTTCTTCAGTAGCATGCCACTTGAGAAACGTAGCTTCTCTACACTTCTGCCAAAATTGCATTCTGCAAGGGGGCTGCTTGTGAAATAACATCATTTCTCAGGCAAGGTGGCAGTTTTACGTGTCTTGCAGTAACTGGAATTGAAGAAATTGGGTAGTGGAGACCTGTATAGTTGGTGTCAGCCCTAACATGTGGGCTTTTCCTGTGCTGTATAGCACCTTGGGGAAGCACTTGGTGACTCTTGCAACAGGGCCAAGTCGATGTTGTTCGTTGTTGTTTGTTGGTTGGCTTTTTTTGTCAGTTTTGTTTGGGGTTTTAATTATTATTTTATTTTTTCTTCAGAGGAATAGAAAGAATTTAATAATTTTCCATCAGTCACTAGTCAGATAGTATGCCTAATGTGTTGTTTTAAATTATTCATATACTGTAATATTGATAGATAATTTAAACTTGCCTGTGTTGTGAAAATAACCCTTTTAGAAGTAGAGCCTCTGTGGTGGCAACATCAGCCAATTGCATTGATGATGTCCTATTTCTTTATGTGCTCCATGTTCCCAGAAATAGTAAGAATTGACCAATTTACAATTGCTGAGATAAAATAAACAGATTTAAATTGGAGAGAGAGATTATATTGACAACGCTGGCTTTCAGAACATGCTTGATTGCAGTTCCCCTGTGGCTACATCAGCTTATCGACCTGTAGGCTATCTGTCCATTTCATGTGAGTCAGAAACCAGGGCAGCTTATTGGAGACTGCTGTCCAAAGCTCAGGCTATCCTGTGTCATTGACAGATTAATATTTTAGGGGGAAAAAAAAAAGGTTAAAGCAAATAGTGACTTATATATTGTGAAATCATCAATTCTACCTGCATAAGTCACAGCCTGTTTGAACTGTAAGAGTTGTGTTTCTTCTCAAGTGTTCAAAACATCGTCAGTTCTTTTTGAATTCATCTTGGGCCTCTCAGTTATGGAAATGCACATTTGAATAATGGTTTTGTTGTTGTATGTTCCTTTGTGTTTTCTAATTAGAAAATGAACTTAAGCTTGTTGATTACCACTTCAGATTTTAAAAACCATTGTTCTACCTTGGCCATGAGGGGTGATGTTGCTGATGCTTTCCAGAGCTTTGCTGTCAGTTTAGCAACCATAGCTCAATCCAATATAATGCTCTCCTGGAAATAAAAATTGTGATAATAGGAGGCTACTAAATTCTAATAGAGTTCACTATTGTGTCTTATGATTATAGGTTAAGTTTAAATAAGGTTTAACTTTAAATAAATAGGTTAACTTCTTTTTCTTTGAAAGAGTAGGCTGCTGGGCTGTGTGACATGTAGTTTTCACAGCTTGTACTGTAGCCAAAGGGAGAAAGTGTGTGTGTGTGTTTACAGACTGCAGAAGGAACCTTTTCTGAATACAGGTGATACATGCTGAGCAGAATTTATGAATGATGTTTGGGTTTGGTTTTTGTTTGTGTTTTTTTTTTTTTTTTTTTTAATTACCTTTCTGTCACCTAAACTATTAGTTACCATAGTTCATGGGGTTGTGGACTGCTAAGAATTGGGCAACAAAGTCAAATCATGTTAAAAAGATCCTTGGACATGAATAGTTGGAGTACTCTGGCACCTGTTTCTACTAATCTGTAATTTAAAGGAAAACCTACAGCTTTTACTTAATAAATAAATACATAAATCTGCTACACTGATTTTCAACCACATTCTTGCTTCCCCATTCTGCCAGGGCCTCCTCCACTCCCCGCTTCCCCAAAAGCTCCTAGCAGTAATAAGAAAATTACAGGAAACTTCTCAGAAGTTAGAGGATCAAATCAACATGTTTTGGTTGTCACTATAATGTGTTAGAATGTCACTGGTACCGGCATGGGACTTTTCTTTTCCTCGCACACTATTGTGCTCCCTCACATTGTTCCTGGTAATTAGTGGGATGCGTAGGAAAATGTGGAGGCATGCAGCTGTCTTTATGCAGCTGACAAATAGCATTGGAAAAGCTCCTTCTTGATAGAGGTAAGTAAAACAAGCCAGCTTATTCAGTCTTAACAGAACTCTGGGTGAGTTTCAGGTAGGGAAGAAATGAAGTACAGTTGAGGGAATCACAGTGGGTACTCTTCTCCACCCAGCTGATTCATGCCCAGTGCAGGACTGCAGTGAGCTGGGGTCTTCGCAGGAGAAAAGTGGGATTGAAGGCTTCTCCTAAAATGCAGTCGTGTGCTGCCTGCACAAAACATTATGAACAAAGGGGTTCTAAAGACAGTGCTGCCTTTTTGATGGCAGTTTTCCCTGCTGAGTTACATTACTTATTAAAGTATTTGCAAAATAAAGATGGATAATTTTGTTTAGATGCAGAAAACTTGTAAATAATATGTTAGTATAAGGATGAGGAACTAGAGCAGAAGGAAAATATATTTTTGGAATGCTGCCTTTTTTGTTTCTTTTTCTCAGATCAGAATTCTGAATGCCAGGTGTGGGATAGTTTTATTATGCTACATGTAAAAACTAAATGATTTTTATAAGTTAGCCTTTGCTAATGTATATCTGAATAATATTTTATATAGATTCAGAGGAAGCAAACATAATACATTATGAATAGAATTTACTATTAAGGTGTTGTCATATTTTAGTGGGAAAAAAGGCAAGAAAGGTCAATTATTTTTAAAATAATTTTTATTATTTTTGAAAGAGGAGTTAAAATCTGAGTGTTTGCCCTGTATGTCTTTCTGATTATCTCCTACCCTTTTCTTACTTATTTCAGAAGAACTGAAAGGAAAATCCTACTAAGAATTGCATCATATAATTTACTGATGAGCATGTTTTAATATTTTGTTGCAGAAGGACTCCATGAAAGATGACAGAAGAAGTTATTGTTATTGCAAAGTGGGATTACACTGCGCAGCAGGACCAAGAACTTGACATCAAGAAAAATGAGCGTCTTTGGCTATTAGATGATTCCAAAACATGGTGGAGGGTAAGAAACGCAGCCAACAAAACGGGATATGTGCCATCAAATTATGTGGAGCGAAAAAACAGCTTGAAGAAAGGTTCTCTGGTTAAAAATCTTAAAGACACATTGGGTAAGTCCTTTTGTATTTTAGAATAAGTTTAGTAGGCTTGATGAGTTTCAGATGGGAATGTAATGTGGGTATAAATATTATTTTTAATATGCTCGTTTGGTTTTCTTTTTTGAGGTAACATGTTAAATGACTGAGGGAGAGAGTAGGGGTGGGTGTTCTTGCATCACATCTGGGAGAAAAAGATGTTATTTTTTTCCAGTTTTTCAGAGATTGTGTATATTCAGTGGCTGAAGAACTGTGTTTTTGTTGAAATATCAACTGCTGAATCCTCTCCTCTCATGCAAAGTCCTCTTACTCAGAAATAGAAGGATGTAAACTGGATTGTTCAGCATAGCGATTATAGCATAGCTAAATTACTTTATGAATAGGATTGTAAGATGTGGCTATGTGCAATGTCAAGGGTTAAATTTCTGTGGTCTGAGACGTTCTTTCTGCTTCCAGGTCCTTCATATATTCTTCACAACAGTGTATCATACATGTAAAATAATATACCTTTGAAAATATTTTGAGTGTATTTTGAAGAAATGTATTTGGAAGTCAAGTGAAATGATTTTTTTCTCTTTTTTGCAAAGATTTTTAATGACTGATTAAATTACTTAAAAAAATAAAGGGATTTGCATATGCCTAGAAAAGGTTAAACATAGCAATATGTGATTGTTTTACATCAAGGGGCTAAAAAAAATATCAACTACTGGTATTTTAGGATGTAATGAATAAAACAGGAACGTATATGCACCCAGAGATGTTTTGAAGCTATTTCTTATTTGTGTTTTGGGTTTTGCCTGTTTTGTATGGCCTTACATAGGGAAAGAAAAAAAAATCTTGCAGTTTGCTATGGAAAATACTGACTCTTCAACAGAAAAATTAGTATTTGGGATTGGACTTGTTAGAAAAAAAAAAAGTCACTCAAAAATAGCATGGCAGTAGCTTATGTAGGTTTATTGCAGATGTCCTGTTGCGAATGTAATGTTATGTCTAACAGGTTAGGTTTCTTGGTCACTTCTTTACTGTGTCCTCTATTGCTGGTCTGCCATAATGTACATGGAAATCGAGGACTGTAGGATGGGTGGCAGGCAAACAAGGTTATCACAAGATTTAATGGTAATGTTTAAATCCATAGCCTTTCCACAGATACTCTTGGAGTATACTCATCACAGTGCTAGCAAATGCGATTATGCCTTTTCAAAGATTTGCATAAAGAATATGCTCCAATGTCAATTAATTAATTAAAATAAAAATCTCAATTGTGACTTTAATCCCCTTTTATATGGATTTATGTTGTCTAAATACATATATTTTGTCTAAAAGCTAGTTTATGAAAGGATTGCTAGTGATAATGTATCAAGTCTTTGTGTAGAATGTGGACAGTATTTACTTGACGTAAATAAACACCTTTTTATTTATATCCAACAGAGATGAGTTTAAGTGAAGGAACAAAGGCTGTCCTACCATATATGCGTGTTTACCTGCTTGATCTTAACACAACTGCATGCTGCAGGGTGCTTCACTATGGTGGCAACTGATGAAATGGTGTGAGAACAAAGCTTGGTGGTTTCATGTCTGAGCCTTTGCTAGTGTCACATCTTCCAAACCTTAGGCCTTTGCATGCATGTACAAGGGTTTTTAAGTTCTGAAGGGCTGTTATTACAAACTACTGATTCCTCTGTACCTTTCTCTGTATGATGTTTGTTCAGCTGAGGTTGAAAATACCATGTGGTAGAGCCTAGCTTTTTCTTACACAGTGACCACAGGTACCTGCTAAGCACAGAGGTCAAAGCATCTCTTCTGTTCTTTTATGCTCGTACATCCTGTGACAGTAAGCAACTGCCTAAGCCATACCTAACCCGCATCTAACCCACAAACTGGCTCAGGATATTCTTAATGCCTCCCACCCCCCAGTTGGTGTTTAAGAGTATTTTTTGTTACAGTTTATGCTTAGCATAATTGAACTTGTTTCTGTGCTGTGCATCACATATCTGTACAAATTTATTTTTACCTTCCCTGAGTTGGAGTCCTCAACTAAACTATAGTCGTTAAGCCTTGCTTGTCTTACAGTAATTTCCCATTCAGAACAAGGAAGAGCATGTGTCCTTCCTTAGAGGATCCTTTGTTCTGAGTGGCCATCAAGAATGCATTTCATTTTAAACAAAGGCTTGCAAATTGTGAGGCTGATGCTTGATCTACTGAAACAGCTTTTGAAAGTATTGCTGCGCCCAGTCAAACAAGTTCTTAAGTTCTCTTTATAGAAGTATGTCTAATGTCTAATCAAACATGCCTCTCCTAAGATCACAAGGAAATTCACATTAAAATACCCGCTAAACCAGCACAGGTGGAAATGGTGGTCATGAGTATTAGTCCTTAAACCACATCTGTTTTCAACTTTGATCTTGAACCTCTTACCAAAATATCAGGTATTGAACTACAAAAAAAGAAGAAAAAGTTATTTAATAATCGGTGAATAACTAATCAGAAGTCTTGTGAAATCTCAGGAGAGAAACAGCAGGCTCTTAGCTGTTTTCAGTGACAAGGCTAGTGGGCTTTTAAGAGAAGAACCCTCTGACATACCTGGACACACCTTTCATACTTGCTGTGGCCCTGCAAATGGTTGTTCCATACAGATGCACTTTTCCTACCTCTTCCTTAATCAATTACATTTCCTTGTCTTTAAACGTATTTCATCTGAAAGCATTGTTATCGCACGAATGATGTAGTGTGTTGTCTATGGGATTGCCTGTAGCTATCTGCCACTCTTTATGCTTATCCACAGTAATTACCAGTGCTTGATTTATACTTCCAGGTATTCATAAATACGAACAGTGCCAGCCATAGTTCAAATTGTGGCAGAGCCCATAAGAGCTATTACTATTTAATTAATAGTCCCTATAGTTGGCTGTTGAAGATGCATCATCTAAATAGTACTTAATCCATACAGTCTGTGTTCTAATGAAAGTTTATAGTACCGGTTAATACTATCGGTGTCTCATACATAAAAGACCTAATACATCATGAGAGTTTACTACCTCTGTGAAGTTGCCTTTATTGGGAAAACTTTTAATCTCATCAGAGAATGAAGTCATGCCTATTTGATGCTGAAAACTGATTTTCCCGGAACTCTGTTGACTGTCATTAATTAAATCTCAGCCCTTGAATACTTTATAAATAGAATTACATCAGCTTTACCATTGTTTGGCTTGTGGTTGGTGAAAGGTTAATGGGGATATGGGTACTTAGAACATGTGGCTTGATGGCTTAAAACATCAGTCCATTTTCAGGAATGTCTTGAAGTTCCTGGAATTTCCATTGTACTTGAGCGTTTTTGGAAAAGAACCTCAACAAATAGAATGTATTCAGAACCAGCTTTTTTAGATGTGTCAGGTGCACATTAAAATGCTGACTGACACTTGTTTACCATACGTTCATTAAAATTGGTTACTTTGGACTGCAAATCAGCTCACCTCAAATGACCCCCAGTAATTTCAGAATTTCTTTTGGATCATTCTACATCTTTTGACGAAGCAGTAACCTTTTCTGCACCACTGTCTTTCCCCTTCTAAGGGCATACACCATTGTACTGTATCTTCTTTTAGTTCTGTCATCAGGGAGTTCTTCCAAAACTTGTAGCTCTCCTTAAATGACATGAAGACATTTTGAGACTTACAAATTCTCTATTGATGACTGTCCTTATCAGTTTTCTGTTTTATATGTGTTACTTCTATGATATAAAATCTTTCTTGAGCGAGCTCTAATGGGTACTTAGCTACAGCGGCCCAGTTTTAATTATGGAAATGTAGCATATAGGCCACCTATTAAGTATTTTAAATGATTCATCTTCGCGTTCTCTTTTTTTGTCTTAACTGAGTGATACTGCGAGTGAAAAGTTAATGGCAATTTAGCCATTTGAAATCACTGTCTTCTGTTTGCTCATATTGAATGAAATCTGGTAATTATTACTATTCTTAAGGCAAAAGACAGCTTCTAGCCTTGTGATTAAAATTTCATCTTCATTATAATGAAGTTTAAAATAGTTTCCTTGTACAGTATTTCTTTTGTGGAGAGGGTATTTTTCACACATTTCTATTAAGCCTTACTAAGTTAGAGACCCCCCAGCATGCATCTTCCAAACTGCAATTTTCTGTGACATAATTCTTTCCATGCGCTGGGAGTGGAGAGGAATTCCCATACCCATTTGGATGTAGCGGGTGTTTGCCAGCAGCACACCCAGAGCTGCCTCTGAGTGGGGCTCCATGGGTTTCCCCTTCTGCAGCAAAGATGATCTGTACTTGCTGGCTCATCTCTGTCATGCCGAACAGTAATCTTATCCAAAGGAAGCAAAAATAATTCAGAAGTGGGTTGTTTGTGTAAGTAAAATAAAACTTCATTTTTTCCATCCCTTTGCAAGTCATTTTCCTGGCAACAGCACAACTCCCCAGGCAGCAGCGTGTCCATGGGTGACTGATGTGTGTGATCTAGCAGCAGGGTGCCATTTTCATGGCGGTCTATGATTTTCTGAATGTTACTGCTTTTGCTTCACAACCAGCACTGCATAATAGGGATTTCTTAAAGGTGTCTGGTCTTTTGCCTTTAGTGAACAGTCACTTAAGAAACCTTGAAAACATTTCCACTCAGTTCTTGATGTGGGTTTTTGAACAGATGACCAGCAAAATAAAGGAAGTTTATTGAAAGGTATTGAAAGAGAGATTGGACACCAAGAACACAGGAAAGATGTTTACAGAATGCATAGGAACAATAGAAACTGTGGAGATGTTTGCCACCATTGCCAACAAACAACAGTAATCTCGATAACATTTCACAGAGATGTTCAAGTTGCACGAGAGATTCTTCAAATGACTTCTTTATTAAGCTGCTATAAGTCAGCAAAACATTTCAGTAACTTTTTAGTTTTAATTTACTCAGTGTGTCACACTTCCACGTGGAAATCAAGAATTGGCAAGTGAGACATCAAGTATAGTAACAAGTCCATACTTGCATCACTACTGCTAGTATGTTATTTCAGAAGTTTGTGAGCATCCGGGAGTATTTCCTGTGTTCGTCAGCTTCCATGGTGTCTACCTGGGTCAATCTGTAGATCTGTGTAGCAGTTCCCAAGTGCTATATGTACTGTCACTTCCAGGAATCAACAGTTTTGCACTTCTCTCCTCCCTGGTTGTTTTTATTCATTTATATGAAAATGTTTGGGTTTTTTTCACATTTATAATTTAACATTTTCCTGTTTGAGAGCTACCTAATGCCATCTTTCACCATATCTTTCTGCAGATTGCCAGGGAAGTTAGCTCTTTTTTTATTTAGACAAACATTGCTTACTACAAGCAGATATGCAGAATAGGTTATGTTTTCAACGTGATGTTTTAACATTGGAAACCACTGTTGGTTAAGAAGCATGGTATGCTTCCTTTTGAGAGACAAGTATTTCAACTCAGATTTAGACTGTTACCATCCTAGTTCTGCATAATATGATCATGAAATATGAAATCTTACCCTCCAAGTAAGTTATCTACCTTCAGCTCCTGGTATGTGGCCTTTAATTTTTGGTTTGGTTTTGAGGATGTTTTTTCTTTTTAAAAATACCTTAGTGGCCCAATTTTGGTAGTTCTGATGTGATGTGCTAGTAGATTTCACTGTACAAGGTGACATTTTGATATCGATCAGATTGCTTCTAAATCTTGTCTTGACATCTGAAATCTGATTACTACTAAAGTCTTTCAGTGGTGAGAGCTACTTATTCAGCTCTTAATTGTTGTGGTTTTTAACCAAACTTTTTCTTGTTCTTAAGCACTAGTTTTTAAAAGAAGCATACACAGTATTTTGTAGTCTTTGCATGATGAATTTGTGTTTATCTGTGAACTGCCTTAGCCATATTTGCTGTAAGATCACTGAAAACACATTAAATTGGTAATATGACCAAGTGCTAGTTTGAAAATATTTCTATTCTTGTTTGTTTGTTTTAAATTGTAGTCTTTTCTGGACACTACGTGGGTGTAAAATTTACTACAAAAGGAAAGAACAGTGGAAATAAGAACAAATATGGAATCACTGTCTAAGTTCACTGTTGTATAGTGCAGCCTCTTAAGCCTTGTAGAGCTCATGTTAATAAAACCAGAACTGCTGTGTAAGACAAACAGGAGTTATTTTAATCTCTTTAGAACTTTGAGTTCCCTGTAAGAAATGCTGATCTTTCCACTCAAGAATGGGAATTTACTAAATCTGATTTAAAAGAATGAGTAACCAACCAGTCTTCAGAACTTTCTACAGTATGTAGCTACTTTTCAAGCTAGTTATTATATATAAAGATTTCGAAGAAGGAGTGATATGAAATCCAAACATCTCTACATGAAATAAGCAGTAAAATCCCCATGTAGGAATTCAGCACAAGTACAACTATTTTTCCTGTGACACTTTAAATTGCTTTGAAGCTTTCTAGCTTGTCAGAAAATGTGGGCATGACAGTAATGGTATGTCTGTCATGTTTCTTGGAGGACTGAATGAGGGTATGTCGTCTGTATTGGCACTTTCAAGCAGTTGATATACAGGAATTTAAGTTAATCTTTACAGAGAGGAAGTAGTTGGACCTTTTTATACACAGCACAAATTCTTGCTCAGTTTCATAGAATTTCTGTGTTAAAATAGCTTATTCCATGTTTGAAATTGTTTGGCAAAAGCATTTTCTCTGCTGCACTGCATCCTACTTTTTAGTTGTATTGCTTAAAGTAACTATGTTTGTTCTGGGGCAGGATGGCAACAGTGGTGACTTTACCAGTGATTAAGTTGAGGAACGTGGTTTTGCGGTAGTGGGAGAAGCTGATAGGAGCTCTCTTTAGTGGTTTGGGATAAAAAAAGCTGAAGCAATTGCATTTCTTCCATCTTAATAGTATTAATACATCAGTCCGCTTGCATGGATTACTGTCATTAGATGCAGAGAAAGGAGAAATTATTTCAGAACATCGGGAAGGGTTTTATTCCATTCCTGTCTAGAGAATGTGGAGTTAGGAGCTAACATTGCTGATAGCACTGGTGTGGTAGCAGGTGATTTGTATAATAAGGAATTCCAATACTTTGCTGCTTTCTGGAAACGTATCTGCCTCGTGATCATCATCAAGACTTTGACTTAGTTTAAGCAGCTATTTTCATTTCATTGTCAATCTTTGAAGATCTAGATATGTATTCAGTAGCAGTAGCTCTGCATATAGAAAATGATACAAGAAGATAATGCTGACATAGTAGGATCTGCTATCTCGCTATGAATTTGATATATACATAATGGCAGAAGAATATATTCTTTTTGAATTAGTGTTTCTATTATGCATGTTAATCGTTACCAGAATGCAAAAAAACCCTCACAAATTTATGATTATGGACCTATTGTAGGCCTGTAAAAATTTAAATAACATTATGCATATCAACTACGTCCAGTGAAAGTAGCATTAAAGGAATTGAAGTCTCTGCTTTGTGGAACTAAAAATAAGACTTTCTGAAAAATACTGTGTGATAATTTCTAAAGGGACATGTGCTTAAAAAGAAATAAAAAATCTGAAATTGCAGACAAGACTAATGCAGCCCCCTCCCCCCCCAAACACCCAAAACAACCAACCAAATAAAAAATCTAACCCACAAATTTCATGCTTTTTCTGTCACCTGCAGGACTTGAAAGCAAAGAAAACTGGTAAATATTCTGGAGAAGTCCAGGTACAGGTTAATGATTCAAGCAGAGTAACTGCTTGATAAAAAAACTTTTTCTGACAGATGTGTAAATCAGGCCTTTTTATTTGATCTAAGGCGAAAAGCCAAAAGCAGCAGTGAAAGCAGAACCTGCAGCTTGTTGCAGTGCCCTGAGCTCCAGTACTAGCTGGTGATGGGAGCAGAAGTTTGTGCTTTTTTCCATTGTATTGTATTGCATTGTATTCTGCTGAAGTTTGTCTTAATTATTCATTTGGATGGATTATTTAAAGGATTTGCTGCTTCAAGAGTTTGAGACAAATATATGGAGTCATGGAATTATAGAATGGTTTTGGTTGGAAAGGACCTTAAGATCATCTAGTTCCAACACCCTGCCATGGGCAGGGACACTTCACACTAGACCATGTTGCCCGAGACTCCATCCGACCTGACCTTGAACGCTGCCAGGGATGGAGC